>NC_077227.1:532770055-532825055 GCF_027887165.1 Monodelphis domestica | reverse complement strand
CTCTATTCACTGTACCAGCTAGCTGCCCATGGAGTCAGCAAATCCTCAATTCAAAAGTAGTCTCAGATTCTTATTAGTTTTATGACCCAAGCAAGTCATTTTACCTGTTTGCCTTAATCCATTGGAGAAGGAAATGGCAAAACACTCCAGTCTCTTTGCCAACAAAACTCCATGGGCAGCATTGTCATGCTATGGTCTATGAGGTCATGAAAAGTAAGACACAACTCAATGGCAGAACAAGAACAATGGGATATCAGAGAATGTTGTAACCAAACAAGGGATAAAGATAAACATAGAAAACAAAATAAATTACCTTGATTACAAAAATTAAAATTAAAATTTGCAAACAAATCCAAAGCTACTAAGATTAGAAAGGGAAAAACTAGAAAAAATTTTTCAGCAAATTTCTTTGATTAAGTTCTTATTTCCAAAATATAGGGAACTTATTCAAATTTGCAAAAATAAGAGCCAGTCCCCATTTTATAAAGTCTAAGGATATGAATAGCAAATTCTCAAGGGAAGAAATTCAAACTATCTACAGTCATATGAAAAATAAAATTCTCAAAATCACTCATTCTTATAGAAATTAAAATTAAAGCAACTCTGAAGTTTCATCACACACTCCTCACATTGGCAAAAAACAAAAAAGAAAGAAAATGCCTAAAGTTGAAGTGACTATGGGAATCTAGATAGCAATTTGGAACTCTGAGGAAAGAGTTCTTAATCTGTGCATACCCTTTAACCAACAATACCATTACTAAGCCTATACCTATGAGAGATAAAAAAAAAAGAGTAAAAAATCCTACATATACAAAAACTTTAGTGTAGTTCTTTTTGTTATGACAAAAAAAGGAAACTAAATAAGGTGTCCAAGAGTTGGGAAATGGTTGAATAAATTCTCCTATACTGTGATATAAGAAATACAGTGGTACCTTGGCACTGACATTAATTCATTCCAGAAGGCAGTTCAAATTCCAAAAAAGATCAAATATGGAATGAATTTTTCCTATAAGGAGTCATGTGACTTGAATTAATCTGTTCTAAACACTCAGAAAACTCAGATTTTGTAAGGAATTATATGCATTGATGGAGTTGTATTTTACCAAACAAGCATTAATGAAGCATAGAAATAAAAAAATAATAATTAGATTAAATAAAATAATTTTGACTGAAGTTTACCTGTATGAAAACAATAGATTAAATTTTGCTAAACTTTACCTGTATAAAAAACAATAATGAGATTAAATAAATTAATTTAAGCTAAACTTAACCTATTTGGGGAGGAATTCCTAGCCGAAGGGAATGGTGAGAAGGAGAAATATTAAGGTCTGGAAGAGGACTCCCTTTCCATAATACAGTTGCCCCTCACTATATCATGGTTCACTTCTCGTAGTTTCATTGTATTGTGTGTTTCTAAAAAATATATATCTAATTCTGTATCACAGAGTTTTTGCTACATTGTAGGATTTTTGCGGATGAATACTGTACTGTACATACTGGAAATGTAATGTGCCACTACTGCTTGCATAAGTTTGCCAACATGAGATTGTGCACAGCACAGTATTGGTTTATGGAATGAAAGGTGACCAACCACATCACTGCGTTCTGTATCCTGGGCACTGATTGGCTCAGTGACTGTAGCATCAGTCTGCTTGCTCTCTCACTATTTCCTGGATTTTCCCCTATCTTGGTGGTCTCTGGAACATAACTCCTGCAAAAGGCGAGGGATTGCTATTTCGGAGGGCAACTCCTAATGCCCTTTCTGGAGTTCTTTCTCTTTTCTGTTCTTTATTACCACTGAACCCTGCTTGAGGTTCACTATGCAGAGGATTCACCAGGTATGAGCTTCACAAGAAACCTATCCAACGATGTCTACATTTAAAAATTCTTCCAAAATTGGAAATGGTCTGGTTATTTAACAAACTGAGAATTCTGTCTATGAAAGCTTTATTAGGGTGATATTTTCCAACAGAATTTTGTACTTCTACCCATTTTGCACACATTTCCTTGATTAACCAAGTAGGGACATCTTCCTTTGCTTCCTTCTCACCTGAAGAAAACTCCCCCCTCTCCACTAACCTATTGCTATCCCTTTGAAGTTCCTGAAGCTCCTCAGTGCTTTAAGTTCCAGAACAAAGTACTTCATAACATCAGTATTGACTTGCAGACCTGTAGACTGTCCCAGAGTCACAATATGTTCCACAGCTGGCGTAGGCTCAGTCTCAAAGCCTTCAAAGCCCCTTTGAGTTACAGCTTCTGGTCACAAGAACCTCCAGGCAGAGCTCATGGTCTGATAAGAGACTTCCTCCCAGGCTTTATCAACAAGATGAAGGCCATTGAGGATATTGAAATGACCCTTCCAGAATTCATGCAGAGTCAACTCTGTATCAAAGCTTACCTCAAAGCACCTCTGAAAAAGTGCCTTCGTGTAGAGTTTTTTAATTAGAGATGATCTGCTGCTCCATGGGCTAGATTGAAGGAGTTGTGTTAGGGGGCAAGAACCTCACACTTATGAAACTGAATTCCTCATATGAGGTGTCTTCCAAGCCTGTGAGTGAGCAAGGCCATTGTCTAGATTTCAGGGGCAAATCTTTATTCTGTAAATATTTTTCACAGCTGAGTCAAACACCTCATTCATCCACTCAGTGAAAAATTACCTCATGACCCAAGCTTTAGTATTTGCCATCCATATTACCTCTAACTTGCTTTTTATTTCATTATTTTTCTTGAAAATGTGTGACTTTTCACTGTGGTGAACTAAGAGGGGCTTCAACTTCAAGTCCCCACTTGCATTTCCACACAATATCAGAATTAGCCTGTCCTTCATCAATTTGTGCCCTGGCAATGCCCTCTCCTCTCCAGTGATGTAGGTCCTGTTTGGCTTTGGTCCTTGTTATTCTTTCCAAAGTAAGTCAGCCTCATTGCAGTTAAAACACTTGTAGGGGAATGAATCTCAGCCTCTACATAATCTTTAAAATCATTCACAAATTCCTCAGCAGCTTTTATGTTAGCACTGGCTGCCTCTCCATGCCTCATCACACTATGTAAGCCACTTCACTTTTAAAAAATTCTCAAACCAGCCATGACTGGCTTTAAACACTTCACCATTATCAGCATTGATTTCAGACTTGTTCTTCAAAAGATCAACATGCAATGAGTTTTCCTTTTCAAATAACCCCTCTGAAATACTATCATCTGCTATTTTTAATTGATCCAAATCAATGATTTCTCTACCTCCTATAATGTCTGGGACCTCTTTCATCTCAGCTTTCACTCCATTATCAACATCAACTACTTTGATGGACTCTATTTTTCATGATATCATGACATAAGATACTGTAATGTGAGATCAGAAACATGGATGCCACTCTCACATTTCTCAGTGATGTCGCTTTTGTCATCTATGATGGTTCTAAATAATTTCCTTTTCTGCTGGGTGTTATCACGAACTTTTATAGGACCCATAATGACTTATTTGCATAAAACAAAAATATCAAAAATGTCACAAAAACCACAAAAAGTGAACCCAAGATCAAGTCGGGTTCTGCTCTATGATAGAGCTATGCCAAGAGTAAAATGGGATCCTTCATTTTGACTGGAGTGAGTATTCGCTTCCCAAGATCACGATACCAAACAAGTTCTAGCAAGTGTCAAGCAAATGTCAAACGCCACAATTTTTTCTCATCAAAATGTGTCTAATACCAAATTTGATGAGTTCCAAAACTGTCAAGTACCACGGGTTTGATTGTAAATGGTTTCAGACAAACCTAGGAAGACTTGTATGAATTGTTGCAGAGTAAAGAACCAAGATAATAATTTATACTATAACAAAACATTGTAAAAATGAACAATTTGAAAGATTTAAGATCTCTGATCAATGCAATACTCAGTCATGATTCCAGTGGACAGAGGATGAAAAATGCTACCAATCTCAGAACAGAGAGGTGATAAATTAGATATCCAAAATTAGCATACATCTTTGGGTTGGTTAATGGTTAATTTGGGAATTAGTTTTTGTTGAATTGAGGATATTTATAACAAAAGCTTTGTTTTTTATTTAGGGCAATTGATGATGGGAACAAGAGAAAAGTACTGATTAATTTTTAAAATAAATTTAAATGTATCTTGAAAATATGTATATGAAGTGATTGTATACATAAACACACACAGATATATAAATATATATATATATATAAATAAATATATATATATATATATATATATATATATATATATATATATATATATAAAATAAATTACATGGTCCCTGTCCTCAAGGAACATACAATATAATACGGCTAACATTTCCCACATAATTGATATTGAAGGGAAAATATGATAGGGACAAAAGAGATATACAGATAAAATGCTTTGTTGCTATTTTTGTTTTATAGAGATAAAGGTAGCATAGTGGATAGAGTTCAGGCCTGGAGTCAGGCAGACTCACATTCCTGTGTGTAAAGCCAGCCTTAGACCCTTACTAGCTGTGTGACTCCCAATAAATCACTTAACCCTGTTTGCTTCACTTTCCTCATTTGTAAATGAGCTGGAGAAGGAAAAGGTAAACCATTCCATTATCATTGCCAAGAAAACCCCAAATGGGGTTACACGAAAGAGTAGACACAACTGAAAAAATGACTGAAAAAAGAGTAATAAATAGAAGGGATCTCACTCACAGATTATACTTCTTTAAAAGACATCACAATATAATTTTTGTGTTTACATAGGATTCCAAAAATATATAATTTTTAAATCAAACCACTATTTATTAAAGCTGAGTTCTGGGAGAGTTGCAGAGGGCCCTGATTTAAAGAAATTTAGAATCTATGGAGGGTTAGGAAAGGGAGAAACAAGTTTTGTGCCCCAACAGTGATAGTACAAAGTCGAAGTAATGCACAGTCAGGTATTCCATAGGACCCGAGGATAATATAGTTAGAGCTCAAAAAGATCTTAGAGGACATTTTACAGATGAAGAAATAGAGATGTAGGGAAATTAAGTGATTTGTTCAAAAGGCAAAAAGATAGTTGGTGACAGAGACAGAATTTGAATCGACATCCTTTAATTCTAAGCCCAAGATGCTTTGCCCTTTAGACAGTTATTTGAAAATCAATTTTGTTAAAAAGAACAGTAAGAATAAAATCTGCTAGAGAAGCCTCTAGACCAAAGGTTCTTAAGTTCTGTTTTGTTTTTTGATTCCCCAGACCCTTTTGACAATCTGATGAAGCCTAAGGTCCCCTTCTCAAACATTGTTTTTAATGCATAAAAGAAAATTCATAGGATCACAAGGGGAAACCAATTATATTGAAATGTAGTTATGAAAATAGATCTATTTTTTACATCTACAGATCCTTTGTTCCCCTCAGTATCTGATTTATACAGTAGTGAATATAAAACCCAGAAAGGGACTAAAATGGAATAAGATTATCATTCTTTATCATCATTATGATTATTGATAATGTAATTATTATTCATATTAATGATCATGATAATAATAAAAAGTGAGAGAACATAGAGATAATCTCTAAAGTTCTTTCCATTTCTAAAAATTCCCTGCTTTTCTAGCATGGTCTTGACGGGGTTCTGCCAAGGCGGCGTGTGCTTCCTGGGTTGAGCTCACAGAACATAGCAGAGATGCTGGGTTAGTTGACTTTCCTTTCTCTTCCACGACCTTGCTAATGGCATGCATATCAATTTTCTCTCCCTTTTTTTTTCAGATAATTTAACAGTCCATTTAGTCATCCTTAGTAAAGCTGATCACACTGAGCATGCTGCAAACCTACAAGGTGATTTCCCTCCTTTCTGGACTGACTTTTTGTGGTGACATGTTTCATGTAGCAGGGCAGAGCTCGACAGGAGTCTCAGAATCAGCTGGACTGAGGAGACAGAAGCCAAAGTCCTTCCTGTCAGGCTTCTCACAGTGGAATCAATGATCAGAGAGAATGAGCCCACAATGCCAGCCATGTGCTGAAATGCCTCATTTGTAGCCAGCCTTTTCAAATGAACCCAGCCTCACCCAGCTTAGCTCTGCCCAGCCAGTGAGAAAACCACAAGCCATATCTTACTTGCCAAAAATCAACAGGCAGATGAATTTTAATTAGGGTGGGGTGAACTGGGCTTTGCCTCAGGGCTCTAAAAGTTAGAAAGACATTGATAGCACTTACTATCCCTTCAGCTGAGAAGAAACAAATGAATTTAGCCCCTCCTTGTATTTTAAAAAATAGTTAAAATAGAAAGCTATAAAATAATGCATTATTTACTGACAGTTCATTTGGAAGCTTCCCAGCAACTGCTTTTAAGGGATGGAGACCTGCCTGACATCAGCCATTGGTCAGCATTTCAGGTGTGATCATGTGGTAGACCTTTGAGACCCAGGGTGCTGGCTCAGTCTCTCTCTTTCTCTGTTCCTCTCAGTGTGTTTCCATTTCTGTCTCTCTGTCACTCTCTGCCTGTCTGACCCTCCTTCCCTTCTTTCACTGTCCCCCAAGGAAACAGATCTAGAAATTTTTATTTGACATCACATTTTATACTGATTGCCCCAGGTGCAATTTGTGAAGCTTGTCCCAGTGCCCAAACTGCTCTTAATGGTTCTAGCAGACACCACATGGGAACTGGCACAAAGTTAGAACGATTCAAACTCAATTAAATTCAACAACTGTTTATTAAGCGACTACTCATAGTTCTACAACTAGCACAGGCTCCCAAACAAAATGTTGAACCAAGACATCTCCAAGGGCAAGCGATAGGAAGGTGTTTTATATTCTCAATTGTCCTATCGACTTCCTGTGGCCAGTTCATCCCCTTCCCAGACTGTCAAAGGGAGGACTGGGCACAGTCATTTCTCTCACTCTCTCTTCTTTGCAAGCTGCGATGGGGCTTCACAAGGTTGCTTTAACATCCTCTTCTAATGCTCCCCTACCCTACAGCCAACATCCTTGAGGGCAAGGTGAGTTTCACACAGTTAGTCTTTAGTGCTTTCCTTTAGATTTCTCCTCCTTGGGGTCTGATCTTCTGTGTTCACAGTGTGTAACCCTGTAGCCCAGAGGACTCATGTGGTCTTTACTTACCCTCTCCTCACAGTCCAGGATGAAGAGATTTAGTGAAAGCAGACCTCAGACTAGTCCCCCTGCCACACTAGACAGCTCCTGGCAGTTCCAGACGAGGCTGTTTATCATCGCTCAGGCTTTATGATCCTTTGGCCAGCTCTCAATCTCTATGACAGTTCTCTCCGCCAACCCAATTTGAATTAATTTGTCAAGCAAGATTTTGTGAGCTAATATATCAGCTACATGACTAAAATAAGATCTATGACTTCTTCCGTGATCCCTTCATCTTCTAATTTAGCAATTCTATCAATAAAAGCAATCAGGTTTTCCTGGCAAAAGTTTTCTTTATAAATCAACTTTATGAGTCATGGATCCACATTCTTCTAGATGTTTATAGATTTTCCTTCTTCATGGTTTGTCTATTGTCTTACTACAATGTAAGTGAGTCTTATAAAATGTAAGTTAGCTGTCCCCAGTGATGAGTGAGTATGGAGCATGAGCATCATTGGCTATAAAACTCCAGCTTTCAGCTTCAAACTTAGGGAGGCAATATGGCATAGTGGAAGGTGTGAATGGACTTGAAGTCAAGGGAGACCCCAGTACAGCTTCCACTTATAGTCATCTGGCCTACTAATTAATAACCACCGACAAAGTCACTTAGCCTCCCCAAGGTTCAGTTTCCTAATCTGTAGTAATTACCTCACAGGGTTGAAAGAAGCATCAATTAAAATAATGAATCTAAAGTACCTTGGAAATCACAAAGTTCTATGTGTGCTGGTTATTATTATTAATATTA
Source organism: Monodelphis domestica (assembly GCF_027887165.1). Lineage (NCBI taxonomy): Eukaryota > Metazoa > Chordata > Mammalia > Didelphimorphia > Didelphidae > Monodelphis > Monodelphis domestica. The sequence goes on along the minus strand of NC_077227.1, from coordinate 532,817,215 downwards.
ACCTTAATTAGTATTAATGAACTTTAATTAGTATTGACTTTAATTATTAGCATTAACCTTATTCTATTAACAAAGAATATATGACAAGATCCTATGATTCTACCACAGACCATTGATGAAAAATTACCTTTGGTAATGGATTTTATTCAGTTTCATCTCATGCAATGGTGATAGGTTTTTGTGTTGTTACTATTCATGCTTGTTTCAAATACATGTGGACAGAAAAACTTTATGGGATTGCTTTCCTGCAAAATTATACCTACCAATAAACAAATCTGGGGCCTCCTTTTTCCCAAGTAAAAGCTTAGGTTTATTGTTCATGTCTCTTCTGATAAAGATTCAAATAGAATAGTGAAATCAATGAAAACTATATATGAAATCTGTGAAGGAAATAGAGAAAAATGTACCTGCTTTGCAGAAAAAAGGAAAAGACATAGAGCATGGTCCACTGGTGGCATCCTTTGTTTATGTCATAGGCTGAACTGGGCCAGAGAGAATCATAGAATCAGGGGTTTCAGACATCCTTCTGGCTCTGCTCTCTACCTTTAGGCAGACCTGGCCAGTTCGCTTTCATCAATCCTTAGGTGCTGAGCTCATTCAATCATTCATTCCTTCATTCATTCAACAATATATACTATTCGCTTGTCATGTTTAAGACATGGTGCTTAGCACTGGGGATACAAAGATGAATCGTGTTGCAGTGCCTGCCTTCAAGAAGCATAGACTCTTAAAAAAAGAAGTTGACACTTAGACAAGTTGACTGTTAAATGTCCTTCATACTAGAAGAGGACCAAAGTGACATCACTGGGTGATAGCTTCTGACTTTTACATAAATTGGATTTAAGTGAGGCAAAGTTGCACAAAGTCATCAGTCTCAGTCTCTCTTCCAGTCATCCAAGTCTAGTGCAAGATAAAAGTCAAGATGACTGGTGATGGCTCAGGATACTGTGGATGACCTTGGTTTCTACCATGTCTAACCAAGCTCTAGTACCTGCTTCCACCACCTTCATTGCCATTGGAACAAACTGTTCTCATTAGCTCCTTCTGCCAGGGAAAGTCTTTACATTCTTGGGGTAGGCACCACCCTGCCTATCAGTTACCTTTTAGTCTGGTTTAGCCATCCTGCTAAGAAGGTTTACTGATGTATGGCCACAGTGCATGCTTTAGCTTCTTGAAGACACAGGTGAGAGCTGGAGAGCAGGTGGACACCAAGGGCTTGGTAAGCTCTTACGCCAGACGTACTAGTCTTTCTTGAACACCCCATATACCCCTGGATACAGGTAAGTATGACACAAAGCAAATGTGGTAAGAGCAAAAAAAGAGATCCAGATGAAATATAATAATATTTTTTGTGGATGGAGAGAGATTACTTTTATCTGGATAGATCACAGAAGTTAACATGGAGGAGGCAACCCCTGTAATGTGCCTTGAGAGATAGATAGGCATGTGAAAAGTATATAGTTCAAGCATAATCTGAATAAATGCATAGGGGAAAGAAAAGTCCTGATGAAATCAGAGACTACTAGTCTAGTTTTGCTTTAATGAAGAGTCTGTGAAAAAAAGAATAAAGAAATAAGGCTGGAAAGGTAGGCTGAGATCCAATTGCAAAGAGTTTTAAGTTCAAGGCTAAATTTAAATATATAGGCAATGAAGAGAGTGGAGGTTTCTGAGTAAGAGTAGTGGTATAGTGAGATTTAAACATTAGAAAAATTATGTTGGCAGTTGCATGAAGAATGAATTGGATGCAATTTTGAGTAAATAAAATTAAAATGTTTTTACAAAAATTAAATCAAAAACAACAAAGTTAGAAGAGAAATGGTAGAGAAAGGGGGAAACTATATATTGCTGATAAAAGCCTGATCCTAAAACAACCAGGAAAATGACATAAATATAAAGCCACTCTCCAATAGCTAAATTGTCAGAGTATATGACCTTCACAGTTTTCAAAATAAAATTTTCAGACCATCAACAATAGCATGAAAACATGTTCTGATTCATTAATAGAAAAAGAAATGCAGATTCAAGCTGAGATTTCACCACCCTCTTTGAAAATATAAAGGATAAAAAAAAGGAAAGATACAAGCATTAATTAAGCACTTTTATATACCAGGCACTGTGCTAAGTGGTTTACAAAATACCTCATTTTATCCTAATAGCAACCCTAGCAGGGAGGTACTTTTATCATTCCAGTTTTAAAGTTAAAGAAACTGAAGCAGACAGAGGTTAAATGAGTTGCCCAAGGTCATGCAGCTATTAAGTATTTGAGGGTGGATTTGAACTCCTGTCTTTCTGACTTTAGGATCCACTAGTCCTCTGCACCAGCTAGCTGAACAGTTAGTGTTCTTGAGGTTGGTGGGGCTATGAAATGATCCAACTATTATATTCTTGATTTTGATCAGTGGCATGGTAGATTGAGCACCAGGTCTGAAATCCAGAAGCCCTGAGATCAAATCTGGCCTCAGATTCTTACTAACCATGTGATCCTATGCAGTGATTTAACCTTAATAATTTTCCTTATCTGTAAATGAGGATAATAAATACTACCTAACTTACAGTGTTGTGAGAATAAAATGAAATAATAATTGCAAAGCACTTAGTACACTATCTGGTACAAGGGAAGCACTACAAAAATGTAAGCTATTATTATTATAAAAATGCAATAAAAGTGGTTAAACTGTGTGGATTCTTTGATCCAACCATCTCAATTACTGGGTATATATATGTGTGCATATATATATATATATATGTATGTATATATATTAAGGAAATGAATAAGAAAAACCACGATCCAATAAATACCAAATATTCATTTACAATAGCAAAAAACTAGAAACAAAGTTATTTTCCATTGATTTGGGTACAGTTTAAAAAATATGATGTAAGAGTATAATAACTTCCTTTTGAACAATAAGAACTAGCTGTCCTTATGATGAATTAAATAAGCAGAAGCAAGAACAATGCTCACACTGAGTACAATGATATACTTGAAAAGATCACTAAAAAGAAGATGGATTCTGAGTAATGGAAAAACCAATGAAGAACCTGGAGAAGAGTTAGCAAAACCTACCTCCTTCCTCACAGTGAGAGGTGAGTAATTAATAGAATAGAACATATATACATTATCAGACAAGGTATCAGCAGATTTTTAAAATTGTTTTCCTTTGTCATAAGGGAACATTCAATCTATAGATTGGTATTAAATGACCATCATAGAATTAATAGGACATACATTTTTAAAAGAATAAAAACAGATTGGCGGGGCAAAGGACTGAAGGCAGAAAGACAAGTTAAGAGATCCTTATAATAGTCCTGGTGCCAGATGAGGGCCTGAACTAGAGTGGTGAGCAGGTACCAAACGCCTATAAAAAACCATTTACCCTCATTATCCCCATTTTTTCTCCTCTCATTCATTCATTTGCCTTTTATAACCGGGTATCTTCATTAAACTGAAAATATTATTTTCCAAAGGTATCAGTGATAATTATTAATTCCTGTTTCTGATAGTCTTTTCTCAGTGCCCTCCCTCCCTAATCTCTCTGAAACATTCGACACTATTGACCAACCCTTCCTCTGAATTGTCTTTTTTCATGACACTGTTGTCAATTATTTCTCCTCCCAGAGTTTTCACGGCATTGCTCTCACTCCACCTGCCTCATCTGAACATTTTTTAAAATTTTCTTTACTTTGAAATAAATCATTTGTCTTCTCTTGATTCATTCATGCTTCAATCTCTCTCACCTACATTTTTTCAATAGCCTCTGAATTGTCCTCCTTGCATCATCTCTCTCTCTCTGGTCAATCCACCCTCCACAAAGTTACAAATCAATATTCTTTTTAAAATAATATTTTACTTTTTTTCCAAATACATGCAAAAACAATTTCTAACATTTGTTTCTCAAAATTCTAATATCCAAATTCTCTCCCTCCCACCTTCCCCTTCCAAGATGGCAATCAACCAAACTGATATTCTTAGAGTATAGATCTGACCATGCCACTCTCTTTCTCAAGAAATATCAATTATTCCCTATTGTCATGAGGAAGAAATAGAAATCCTTCTGTTTTGCATTTAAATTCCTTCATAGTCTGACTCCAGCCTAGCTTTTCTGACTTATTTTACATGACTCTCTTTCATGCACTGTGTTGTAGCCAAACTCACCTTCTTACTGTTTTCCATACAGGACAACCCATCTCATATTTCCATGCTTTATACAAGTTGTACCTATGGCTGTAATGTTCTCTCCCTCATCACCTCATCATCCTTCAAGATGGAAGTATCACTTCCTACATGAAGTCTATCCTGGCATCCCTACTGAAATAGAAATGCTAATCTGTTGTGAATTATTTCTTGTTGCAATGCTGTCAGATCTAGTTTTCTCCAAAAAGTGTCTCTGTTCACGGGGGCTGAACAGTTCTGACAATAGGAACTCGACATCTTCGAAATCTGGATCAAAGATCCTGAATGAATGTTTAAGCTCCTTTTGTGATTTGAAAGGATTGTCCACAAATTTTGGGAAACCGCTTTACAGATTCCAGTTCCTGTGTGGAGAATTGTCTGTGGGCTTTTGAGTGAATCACACCAGCATTAGTGGTTAGTTTGGTGACTTCCTTCAAAGGATAGATTTTCTCAGGGTTACCAGCAGGCTGATTCTTATTTTCATTGTCACCTTCAGTTTCCCGAGGTACCTTCTCTGTTTGCCCATTGCCCTTGCCCATAACTAGATCTAATCCTTTTTCCTTAATCAGTTGTTCAAACACAGTCTTAATCATGCCTTCTAGGTTAGTATCAATGGCCAAAATCTTCTCTGCATTAAGGGATACTACAAATCTGAATACTGTCTTCACTTGGGTTAGAGTCTGCAGCACAGCCATAAAGATTACATATACTTGTGCCAGGACTTGCCAGAGAACCAATTCATGTTGAAATGGCAATTGCAAAACAGTCAGTGTAACATTACCGACATAATCCAGAGTTTCCTTTACCATATGGGTTAGTTTGCTATATAGAATATGATATAAGCAAAAGCAGGCAATGGCTGCAATGACCACCAGTCCAAAAACAATTTATCTGAACATTTTGTTTTTCTTCCTCCACTACCCTGCCTGAAGGAATGTGGGTACAGCCAGACTTGAGGTGCCAAATGAAATAGAAATGTTAATCTGAGGTAATCTGTTTGACCCCATTTCTTGTTGCAACTGACTGATGTACTCTGGCTTGAGACTAGAGAGAGCTGCTACTAAGTACGGGGACACACCTGAGGGATGCTGTTACAGGGGAATGCACTGGGGTTTGCCTATTGATCCGTATTTGAAGGCTAATGGATCAATCTATTTCCTACCCTCTTCTTCCCTCACTCCCTCCCTTAACCACCCGCTTCTTGAAGCCTTTTGGCTTCCTCCCTCCCCACTGAGTGGACTACAAAATACTCTTGTTTTCTTTCTCAGGTAAGGGGTTTATTGGGAAACAACAGGATGGGAAACTGAGGAAAGAAGGATGAGGGTTTCCCTAATCTATAATGAGAATTTAGGAAGGTTATATAAATAGTCAGTCTTGTCACAATTGTGACTCAGAAGGACAGTCAGAGAGATGGAGGACAATAGTTAAAATCTTTTTTCTTCACAAAGTCACCAAGGTGTCTCAGCCTAATTTCAGAAGCTCCCCCCCCCCCCAATGATCCTTGAGCCTGGGACAAAAACTAACAAGATCAGTTCAGGGGTTCTTCCCCCTCAGCCAGCCACCAAGAAAAGTCTCTCCTTCAGCCTGGCTTTCCCCCAACTGCCTTTTCCTGGGAAAATTCCATTTGGAATCTTCTCCTTGATTGACAGACATGTCCCCAGCCTTGGTTTGCAAGCCTAAAGTTCTCTCTTTCTGGCTTGCCTCTATCATACTACCTGCTACCCATAGATGTTAGCACCTCCTCACCAAAATTTTATTTGTATTTATTTTACAGAAATTTTGTGGTTGTTTATTTGTGTATGTTGATCTCATCCCACCCTACACCCCCAGGAGAATGGAAGCTTCTTAAGAAAATAGCAAGCACCCTGTTCAGTGCATGAAACATTTGTCCTTTTGGACAGGATCTGTGATATCATTAGAATGAGGAGCTCCCAGTGAAGAAACTCCCTCTACCAATGCCAATTAGTATCTGATCTATAATTTATATTCTTAGAGACTTCCCTTGGCACTGAGTGGTCAAGTGACTAGCCAACAGTCACATCACCTAATATGGGTCTTAAAGGCAGGTATTACTGTCTCCAAATCTACCTCTCAGGCTGCCTCTAACATGGTACATGTTGTTGTTCATTCATTCAAATATGTCTGACTCTTCCTGTCCAAATGGTATTGGTCCAGTCCCAGGATTCTATCCACTGATACAGTGATACAATGGATAGACTCTACCAAAAAAAGTCCTTTAAAGGCTAAAGAATCCTGGGACTGGAGTCAGAATGATCTGAGTTCAAATCCAGAATTAAATACTTCCTAGCTGCGTGACCCTGAGATGGTGTTTTCTTAGAAAAGGTCCTGGATTGGTTTTTTCTTTCTTCTTTCTTTTCCCCCTCATTTTTCATTTTATTACCTCTTCATTTTATATCTGAGGAATTCAAGCAAACAGGGTTTAGATGACTTTCTCAGGGTCACGCAGCTAGGAAGTATTTAATTCTGGATTTGAACTCAGATCATTCTGATTCCAGTTCCAGGATTCTATCCACTGTATCACCTAGTTGCCTCCAACATGGTATATAGGTGGCACTAAAATTACTTATTAGATTAAATTGGATTCAATTTGTATTTATATTTATTTGAGAAATCATAGAGTACAGAGTCTTCACTTGCCTCTACAGCACCAAATTGGTCCTATCAAACATCACGGCCAAAAATTACTATTTGTTTATGCATATAGAAATGTATTTCTTACTCATCTCCTTTAGAATAAAGATTTGAGTTAGACCTCACAGGGCTGTACTGGATCCAGCTCATATTGGCTCATGAGGAGAGCCAATTGTTGGATTTTCAGTGTCAGCATATATACCTCAAAAACTGGCTAATGTGCAAATATAGGACTCAATTTATTGCTTTGTGGATCTCTAGTGTTAGAAAAGTGATGGAGAAAATGTTAATAAAGCTGTTTAAATTTACAAATGTCTTGTGCATTTTCAGAGTCAGGTGCTAAATATCATGACACCAGTGGATTAGGGTCACCCATGAAGGGGACAATGCTTCACAAAGGATCACTCACTTCCTAAAACTTGAAGACATAAAGAGTGTTTTGAGGAATAGAGGAGGGAAAAGTGAGGGAGCTTTGGATGAGCAGTGCCTATCATTTAATGAAGTAGAGGCTGAAGTTCTCTGCTGAGAGACGAGAGGTAAGAGATTTATTTAGAACAGCTGTTGCACAAAATGTAATAAAGGACATATGATAAAAAATTAATAAAAAAGGATTACTGTGTATCAGTGGAAGCCCCTATGACCTTAACATGAATTACGAGAATATTTCATGGTACAGTTGGGCACTTTCTCCAGAAGAGTTTGGTAGAAAAGTAGAAGGCAAATGGTGTCATTCACCCCCAGTTGAGTAGGAGAAAGGCAGGAGCAGCAGAAGGACAAAGGGACAAAGGATTTAAATGAAGCTATTACATTGTTGAAATGAATAAATATAAGATTAAGATTGTGGAGGAAGTGAGATGGACTGAGAGAACAGGGAAAAGGCAAGAAGCTAGAGGTCAAGATGAAGGCAGAGAACAGGATGGAGGAATGAGAGAATAAAGAGGGAAGAATATTAGGATTAAAACAATATTGAAGGATAGCTAGGTGGTTCAGTGAAGAGTCAAGCCTAAAGATGGGAGGTTCTGGGTTCAAATATGGCCTGAGACATGTCCCAACTGTGTGACCCTGGGCAAGTCACTTAACCCCAGTTGCCTAGCCCTCACCATTCTTCTGATTTAGAACTGAAACTTGCAATTGATTCTAAGACAGAAAGTAAGTGTTTTAAAAAATGGCCTTTTCAAAATAATGCAATTTTTTTCAAACTCTAAAGAAATATGTGTGATCAAATACAATGTTGCCTCAGATTGAGGCCTTTACCAAGAGCAAAGTAAATACATATCTTATCCTCATGCTCAATAGTAGGCTTATTATCTCAAAATGGGTGATTTTTAAAATGGACCTTTCTTTTATTTATTATTTTAATAATAACTTAAATATCACTAAACAACATAAAACTAATTAATTAACCAATAAATATCAACCAATGAAGAGTTTTGCAAGTATTAGCATTTATATGCATTAATATCTATTTACTCATAAAATAGCAAATGTTCACTGAATCAATAAATTTCATTCTCATTTGCTTTTTAAATTTTTCATATTTCTTCCAATTACATGTAAAAACAGTTTTTAACATTCTTTTTTGAAAAATTTCAAACTATAAATTCTCTCCTGCCTTTCCACTTCCCCCACTTTCTTGAAAAGGCAAGTCATTTGATATAGAAAATAGGCAATTTTAAAAATGGAGAAGGAAACCTATGTTTCTCTTAGAGTTTTTTCTTACTGACCTGGATTAGTCAGACCACAATAATAGTTCTAGCTATGGGATGCCATCCACTGAGAAATCAGAGATGGTTGGATTTCCCACTTTCACTTTATTAAGCCTACCTGGAAATGCAATGGCCCAATGCAAACACCTGTAAGGTGATATATTATGGTTTCTGGATAATTATGCCCCAGTAATCATTCCCCTATTTACTCTTATCTGACAAGTTACATTTCAGACCATCCATCATCTGAGCAATGCAGCACCTGGTGCAGAATAACGCTCCCAGCTTACGCTTTGTCCCTGTCAGTCATTACCTCCCACACAAGTAAATTGGGGTTTGCTGGGGGCCCTGCTAAGGGGCAAACCTAATGTTTGGGCAACAGCCTGACTGAAGGATGAATGGATGCTTATTATAGGCTGAAAATTTCAATTTTTGAAAAGTTGCATCATTTTCCCTCACACATGGTGTACTTCAAGAAAAAGCCATTGGGTTGGTGGTTATCTCCTCTGCTCAGTAACACTATTCCACTGCTCCCCCCACAATAACACTTTTATAGGCATTTATGCAAATAAAAGGGTGGCTTTGTGGTACAGTGAAAGAGCACCAAGCCTGAAATCAGAAAGACCTGAATTCAAATGTAACCTCAGTTACTATGTGACCCTGGGAGATTCACAACCCATTCTCTTCATCTGTAAAATGAGCTGGAGAAGGAAATGGCAAACCACTCTAGTTTCTCTACCAAGAAAACCCTAAATGGGGTCACAAAAAGTCAAAAATAACTGAAACGACTGGACAACAATAGTATTAATGGAAGCCATCCCCTGCGTTACTACTGGTCCCAAGGGAAGTGAAAATCACCATCATGGTGTTGGTAGGAACACTAGATCTGAAGTCACAGGATCTAAGTCCAAATCTAAACTCTGCCATTTCTCATTTGGGTGACTTTGGGCAATATTATAGTCATATCCAGCATGACTGGATATGGGGTTGGGATAGATGAAGTCTTAGGAGGGATGAGTTCCATATTTATGATGATCCTCTTGGCTATGGAATCTTGGCTTGGCATAAGAAAGTCTTGGCTTCTGTTTCTAAAACATCATGTGACCAAAGGCAAGTCATTTTTTTTCTTCTCTGAGTATCAGTGTCTCTTCTGTAAAATGGAGCTGATAATAGTCTCCATCACAAAGGGTTGTTGTGAGGATCAAATGAGATAATATATGTCATTTCTGCTTGTATTAGATAGTAATGATGGTCAAGATCTGTGAATTAATTCATATGGGGAACAGCTGGTATGGAAACTCACTTAAAAGCAGATAAGAACCTCAGCAGACATTTATAATATTAGTTGCTTGGGGGACTGAAAAGTTAAATGATTAGTTTAAGGTCACATAGCTCTGACACATGTCAGAGATAGGATTTGAACCCAAGTTCTTCTGATCCCAAGACTGGACTTTTATCCATGTTGCTATTCTAGTGATTACCATTATTTTACTATTTCAAGGATCTGAGATTTTATAGGATTCTAACCCCAGTCAGATAGATCACAAACCTTCCCTGCCTTAGTTAATGGTTTCATGAGTTTCCATGATAGAAAACCATGCATCCCTCAGTGGCCAACCTTCCAGCAATGACCATCTCTGCACATAGTACCAAAAATCAAGTGTACAAGTCATCACTAGGTCAGTACTCAAAACCTGTCTATCTTAGTTACTTAATATTAATATGACTTTGGAAAAAGTCATAACTTCTCTGGGTATCAATGACCTCATCTGTAAAATAGAAAGGATGACTAAATATCATCTAAGGTGCCTTCTAGCTCCAAATCCACAGCTTTATGAACCTGTAAGGACCTACTGAAACGAGTGCTCCTCTATTTAGCCTTTAAAAACCCAAGATATGCTTTATAATCATCATGAAGCATTAAGAAAGAATGAGATAAATCATCAAACATTCATTTTTGTCCATACTAAAAATGGTGAAGCTAAATGGAGATGGTTTCCCTGAGTGGCCAACAATGGCTCCACAACTAAAATGGTCCTCTTGTCCTGACAGCCTCATTATATTTATTTCTTATTGCTTTGTCCTGAAGTCTGTTGGGAAACGTTCTTTCAAAGTCAATGGTTAAAAGGCAACCTATTTTCAATCCAAAAAGGTATTTAAAAAATTATCTAGAGGGCCTGACTATGATTTGAAAGAAAAAGAGGCTTGAAATTTTGGAGAAGTCATTCTGATCCCGAATTAAATTTTTATAATATGATGTTAGCATCTTCAGTGGAACCTTTCTGCATCTGTGGCCCATGTCCCAAGGGCCCAGCTGTAACATTTGCATTTTTGACATTTAGCTATGCTGTGTTTGCAGTAACAATACTCCTACCTTGTGCCAGTCTCCCACACAAGATTTAAATTAGACCTGAAAGCTTATACAGGAAGTCCCCACTTTTCTCCAAAATCCAGTCCTAGAAACAATATAGTAAAGTAGATCATTGCAAAGAAGATAACATTTTACCATAGGAATAAGGCTATAATTGAGGGTGACATTTCTGACTAAGGACTTAGCATTTAATGCATCACAGATATGAGTAACAATATGTCATAAAACGAGGATATAACATTTATAAGCCTTTCTAAATAGCTGAGCAGAATAAAAATATGATTGAAATTCTATTTTTTAAATGGCCCATACCATTAAGTTCAATGCAACTTCAACAAATGTGTATGGCACCTCCTCTATGACTAGCATTGGGATAGGCCATGGGGATACTGAGAGAAAAATGGAAATTTATCTGGCCTTCAAGGAGCTTACAATCTACCTTTTCACATTGATGTATTACATAGTGTGTGATGCTATAGAACTTTTTTCTCCTTGCCTCAACTTCTTCCTGTATAAAATGAAGTATCATAACATAATTATCTCCATGTCTTTCTCAACTTCTACATTTGGTCCTTTAAAGATATATTTTTCTTAAATTACATGAAATGTTACTGATACTTCATGATAAAAATGGAATTCACTCCAGGGTTTCAGAAGCAACGCTGAAGCTAGCATATTCTTCCACACCAGAAAGACTTTAAGTACAGTCCCAGAAACAGACTGTGTCTGATTTGCAAGAATCACCATACTGAGTGCAGAGAGGCTCATAACCAGTAAGATGGCTATTTGATGGTGGATTCTTTGGCCATAGTAGACTAGAAAATAAGCTAACAAAAAATTATAAAAAGGTCCTCAATCCTGTGCTGTCCCCTTCTGCTCCTACAAAGATGGGTGGCAAACAAAATAGCAGAAAAGGAGGAAGGGCAGTGAGTGAAGTAGAAAGCATGCTAAAAATCGGACCATTTTTAGATGACCTATTAACATGAATTTAATCCTTATTTTTAGAGAGAAAGTGGCATAGTGGATAAAGAGCCAATTTTAGAATCAGAAAGGTATGGGTTCAACTCCCTCCTCAGATATATCCCAGCATGATGACCCTAAGTGATATAGTGATTAAAAGTATTGAATTTGGATCAAGAAGACCAGAACATCTGGGTTCAAATCCTACTTCAGATACTCAGTAGCCGTGTGATCCTGGGCAAATAAATTAACCTTTGTCAGCTTCAATGTCCTCATCTACTGAATGGGGATAATAATAGTATCTACTTCAAAGGGTTATTTTAGTGTCAAACAAGATTGAAAACCTATAAAGTGTGTTGTATGCTAGCTATTGTTTAGCATTTGAGAGGCTTAGACAATTCCCCTAGTAAAGGATTTGTAGCATTTTTTTTGTCATTTTTTTTTGTCATAGACCCTTTTGGCAGTCTGGTGAAATCTATGACAAGTATTTCAGAATAATGTTTGTAAATGCATAATATAAAGTACATAAGATTACCAAGGCAATTGAGTATCCAGAGATAGTTATCAATTTTTAAAACTAAGTACTAAGACCTCAATTTAAGAACGCCTGTTCTAAGTTGATGAATAGCATATTTGCCGGTCTTTATTAGGGTGAGTTTCATCATCAGGAATTCTCAGCATGATGAAATTATAGATCTGAGATTAAATGTTTTTAAATGTGCTCTAAATGTGAGATCTTTATCCAGTGACTACAAAATAGACAAAATGAACCATATTAACCATGACCTTCTTGTAAGATAACAGAAAGGTACATCTCAATGGAAAGACAACTTATAATTTCTCCATGAAGAGGGGGAAAAGAAGACTTGGTTTGATCATGCATCTAATCACTCCACTAAGTTTTGCTTGTTCAAAATAATATTGTTTATTGTGTGGATATGCTGAGGATTGGTGAAGACAAATGTAGCTTATTCATCAATTGTTTCAGATCCATCCCTGCAGGATACAATCTCCCAGACAAAATATTTCCTTCAATGATAGGACTACCAAGTCACTGATTCATGTCTTATATCACAGACCAAAAACTATTTCTATTGAGGGATAGAATATAGAAAAAAATGAAATATGAATGTTAATTAGAGACAACTGAAGGAGCAGAGCACTGAAGTAGGGATGCATTGGAAACTGAAGAACCTTTCATATCCAGTTTATCCTACCCAAGATTGATTGCAATAATCTAAAATGGTGACCTAAATTGAAATTCTACACTTAGATTAAAACAATCACAAATATAGGATTGAGAAGGCAGGATTACACGACATATGAAAAACATTTGAGTTGTTTTGTTTTACTTCAAGCTTAAGAAAAGTGGAGGGGAGGGGGAAGAGAGGACCTTATTTATGATATTCCCAGAAAGAATGTAAGCTCCTGCAAGGCAGGGACTATTTCATTTCTGTTTTTTTTTTATCCTCGGTGCCTAGCACTGCGACTGGCACATAGCAGGCACTTCATGCCATTTGCCAAGAGCTATCTCTTTTTATATCTCTCAGATGCCTTTTACTACTAGCTCATCCTTTCCCCATCTCATATAATCAGCTAACCCTTCTCCTTACCAAGGCAAACCTCTCTACCCAAATGATACATTTGTGATGCAGTAAATGATTCCATTCCTTTCTGTCTTCTCCAGCAGATTGCCTCCTCTATCATCCCCACTTTCTTACTTATTTTCATTATCTCCCTGTCTACCAACTACTTCCTTATTGCCTATAAGCATGCTTGTTCAGCATGTTCAGCATCCTCAAAAATACCAGCATTTCATCCATCTATCCCCACTAGCTATCATCCAATATATCTCCTCCAATTTGTATCTGAACTCCTTGAGAAAGTCATCTAAAATGGTTGCCTCTATTCCTAACCTTTTTCTTAACTCTGCATTCTGGCTTCATTCAAAACTGATCTTTCCAAAGTTACTAATGATCTCCTAATTGTTGAATCTAATGTTAGCCTTTTTTCAATTCTCATCCTTGACTTCTCTACAGTTTTTGACATTGTTAATCACATTCTCTTCTGCCTAGGTTTTCTCAACACTAAATCTCTTCTAGTTCTCCTACTCCTCATATGATAACTTTCTCAGTCTCTTTGCTGGGACATCATCTAGGTTATACCTACTGTGAATGTCCCAGTAGACTCTGTCCTGGGGCCTTTTCTCTTTTCCCTCTATACTATACAACTCCCATAGATTCAATTCTATCAAAACTATCCAGTCCTAAACTCACTGTTGACTCTGAGTCTCACATTTTTAACTATCAATTATTATATATCTCCAACTGAATGACCAATAGACATTTTAAATTCAACTTCTCCAAAACTGAACAATGATCATTATCTTTCCCTCCAAACCTGAACCTCTTCCTAAATTCCTTGTTACAACTGAGGGTATCACTATCCTCTAATCACTAGAGTTCAAAACTTCTAAACTTCCCATACCAACCTCCCTTGCCCTCAGGCAAAATCCAATCCATTGCCAAGACCTATAGATTTTGCCTTCATATCATTTCTTGCATATGTCCCCTTTTCTCCTTTGACACTGCCACCACTCTTGTATAAGCTCTCATCACCTCACATACCTACCCTATTGCAATAGCCTGTTGGTGGGTTTCCTTGACTCAAGTATCTCTTCAATCATCCAGTTCATCATTGGTCAGCTGTTAAAGTTATCTGATCTTCCCAATTGGTAGATTTGATGATGTTACCTTTTCCCCACTGCCCATCTACCAAACAAACTACAATGGCTTCCTATCAACTCCAGAAAATAATAAATAAAACCTTCTATTTTATCATTCTAAGTCTTTACTAACTTTCCCCTGATGACTTTCCATTTTGCTTATACTTTACACTAACAATTCCCATTTACTTTGCAAAACAGTAATGCTGGCTTTGCTATTTTCCTTGAACAAAAGCACTCCTTAATTTTCACTTGACATTCCTCATGCCTGGAATTCTCCCTGATTATCCCTGTCTCCTGGTTTCCTGGCTTCTTTCAAGTCACAGCTAAAATGGTACCTTCTACTACAATCCCTCCTCAATTCCCTTTAATTGAAATACCTGTTAGTTTTTTTCCCAATTATTCCTGTATATATTTATTTGTATATAGTTATTGTTTTCCTAATGTTTCCCCCATGTTAAATTTATAGTTGGCCTGAATATTTAATTGGTGGTTGCCAGGAATTTAATTTATAAATCCCAATATGAATTATTCAAGTAAAATGGAATTTATGGTAATTTATTTTTACAATAGAGGGAAGGTATTAAGGAAGAGAGAAAAGGGGTGGTATGAG
This sequence comes from Monodelphis domestica, assembly GCF_027887165.1. Lineage (NCBI taxonomy): Eukaryota > Metazoa > Chordata > Mammalia > Didelphimorphia > Didelphidae > Monodelphis > Monodelphis domestica. The sequence goes on along the minus strand of NC_077227.1, from coordinate 532,802,014 downwards.
AGAGAGAGAGGGAGGGAGGGAGGGAGGGAGAGAGACCTCTGGCTTCCTCTGAACCAGTTAGAAATTCTAAGGCACCAGTCAGGGGAAAGGAGTCTCAAGATGATGGGCCTTTCTCAGAGGTTCACACCTCCAGAAAGGGCAAGGAACTAAGTCAGCCTTTCCACTCACTACAGTGACCATCTAAAAGGAAAGCAGTCTGAGATCTCCTGCATGAGCTCCTCCAGGGATCCAGTTCCACAGTCAAGTGTCTTCACTCCAAATCTGAGTATCTGTCTTCCAGTCTCTCCTCAAGTGTCTGTCTTTTCTCCAGCTCCAAGTGACTGTTCTCTCTAAGTCAAAGTAACTGTCTTCCAGTATCTCCGAGTGACTGATCATTCCCACTCCGAGTGACTGATCAAAACCTGTGTGTCCGTGTTTCCACTATTTAAAGACCTTTTTCTCTTGTGTCACCTCCCCTAAATTTTACATCTACCAATCACAGCAGAAGCTCCTCTCCAGGATTGCCCACTCTTTCACTCCTGGGTCACAGACCTCCCACTCAATGCATGAAATGGGTGCTCATACCTTTTTGTGGTTAAAATGAGTAGATCTGTTTTACTGGGTTTACACTTTGGGGATTAATATCTAAAAATAGACAGGGGGTTACAATTTAATCTTCACAATCAAGGAAGAGCTAAGTACCTTCATTGTTACAATTAGGGGAAAGCCAAATCCAATCTTCACAAGCCCCCCTGATGATCATTTAACATAATCACCTTGTACCCCTAAAAAATTCTAACTATGGATGTGTACAATATTTCTCTTTCTAAGAGTAAATTACAATAGTTAGAGATAAATAGAAAAGAGAGAAAGAAAAACCAATGTTTTGCTAGGTGCATTGACAAAAAGCCAAATTAGGGGGCAGTCCCCTTTGGCATAAAAGTATACATTTACAATAAATGTTCAATCCCCTTTGTTCAAATGATTGTACCCAAAAGTTCATTTTGAATCTTCTTGATGCAGTGTAGGTCTTTGCAAGCATCTTTCTTTGAAGTGGTCATTCTCTGAGTTCAAGGAGTTAGTAAACTTCTTTTCCTTAAATTCTTCTCAAACAATCTTTTAAATTTTGGAATTTTTTATAAAAATACAATACAATCCCTCCTGAAGAGGGTGTTTATCAACACTGGGATCAACTCAAAAGTTATGTGTGCATGAGTCCATTATTGAAAGAAAAAACCAAAAACATAAAATAAAAATAGAGAAAAAATTAAGCTTTTGAGAGAGATAAAAATCAAAATCATAATCAAAATATCAAAAACTACATATATAAAATTTCTGAATTAAAAAAGAATAAATTCATAACAGGCCCTTGTTATTAGGGTCCAATTAAAGTAAATTACTGTCCTACAAATCTGTAGGGGAAAAAATGCAGTAATGTTGTATTTACCCATTATAAGTCAGGACTACAGGAAGTTGCCATATCTTAGGAGAGTAAAAGAACTAGAATTTTGTGTGTGATGGGAAAGTGTCATTCCCTAGTCTGATCATTTCATCATTTCCCAGGGATAGGGGAGCCAGACTAGCCAATTGTTAGGTATTTTCATAGAAAGTATTTTACAAGGAGTATGGTTCAAGGAATCTTGCATCTTAACATATGTCAAGTGCCTCAACCTCGAGTCTCACACTAGGTTCAAGTCCTTTCATGTTGGTATAGAAGTTCATCAGTCCCACATGGATTGATTTCCTTTTGACCTGTGTGCTCTTTTGGCACTTTTCAGGTTAAATCTGTGCTTCTATGACATTATGTAGATAAAGTCTTTGCTCCTTTTATTTTTTTATCCCATTTCCTAGAATCAGATAGAATCTTAAATCACAGTCCCATAATATTTATCAATAAATGGCAGGTTTCCATAGTCTAAAGCTTTTGGGTATGCATTTAAACTGTAAACCCATTGAGAATAGGGACTTTTGCCTTTCTTTGTATCTCTACTACTTAGTACATTGCCTAGCACATAGTAAATACTTAATAAATGTTTATTGATTAACCAATATAGTTTATTAATCATTCCTGTGGTTATAGCTGTTGAATGATAAAATAAGGAGGCTTGTGGGTAGCCAAAGGGTCCACAGATAGAGAGGAACCATCAGATGCACATTTAATCCCCATGTCAAGGAACTGTGAATGAGTCACATGGCTACTATCTCAGAAAAAGCAAACCCTTGATCTGTTATAGGCAGAGTAATAATAGAAACCTTTGGAAAAGGTGTGCTGAATGGCTCCGTAGCCTATCATACATCATTTTTATTGGCCATTAGGAAGATATCATCTGTCCAGCTGAGTTGCAGGATCAGCATGACTGGACATAGAGGTCTGGGAAACCTGGGACCTTATTCTCCACTTCTGGCTGTCAGGACTCATCAGGGAGCCTGACCAGGTGAATGAGGCTTTAACCTATGTGCTTTGATAGATTAATGAGTAGGAGCCCCTGACTTAACATATCTCCTTCCAAAAGCCCTTTTTGCCTTATGGACAACACTAATTTGACTTCTCCAGTCTTCAGGGTTTCACCCTGATCTAGGAAGACTCTTACCACCCATCCCCAGAACCTTGGATTCCTGGACCCTCATGGCTTGACACTGGACCTCATTTATTGACACTGATTCCTAAATATGTTGGTTTTGAATAGTTGCTTAATGTCATGAAAAGAGCAAAGCACTGGGTCGCAGAAGGTCTGAGTTCCAATACTCACCCTAACTACCACTACTTAATATATATGGGTCTATGGACAGAACACTTTGAACTCTGGTCTTCCTGACTCCAGACCCAGCATGCTATACTCTGCAGCATCTATCTCCCTTGCTATTTCACCCACAAGACACTCTACTTCCTGAATCTATGCTTTTCCCCCTAGCTGTCCTCATAAAGGGAATTTTCTCTCTCTTCATCTCTGCCTCCTAGCTTCCCCAGCTTCCTTCAAGTCTCAGGTAAAGTCTCATCTTCAGCAAGAAGCCTTTCCCATCCCCTTGACCTTAATGCCATCTCTTTGTTGATTATTTACAATTTATTCTGCATACATCTAGTACATGTTAATATTTGTTGGTGTTATTATATGATGGTGTCCCCACCATCACCATTATACTGGGAGCTCCCTGATACTAGGCACTGTTTTTCGCTTTTCTGTGTGTCCTGAGTGCTTTAGAAAGGATTAAACAGATGTATGATTGACTGATTGACTTTGATATATACCCCTGTATTTGCCTTCCCCATTATAATGTAAGTTCCTTAGGACAAAAACTTTGTCTTTAGCTTTGTATCTTTAGCTCCTAATACAATGACTAGCATGCTGTAGATGCTTAATAAATGCTAGTTGATGCAATTATGGACTGGTCCCAGTATCAAGTGCTACAGTCAGATCCCAGGTTATTTTCTTTGCTCACTACTTGGAACTCTGTTTTTAACCCTGGCACTAACTTTTCTTCTGATTCACATGCCATTTTTCACCTCTGCTCTCTTACCTCAATAATACATATTCTATTTATCTTGTTGATCAGTTGTTTTTCAGTCATGTGCAACTCTTCATGACCCCATTTGGGATATTTTTATAAATGTATTGGAGTGGTTTACCATTTCATTCTGCAGCTAATTTTTGTAGGTGAGGGAACTGAGACAAAGTGTTAAGTGACTTGCTCAGGATCACACAGCTAATAGTGCCTGAGGGCAGATTCCACCTCACAAAGATGAGTTTTCTGACTCTACACCCAGCACCCTATCCACTGAGCCATATGTTGCCCCTGCCTCACCTAACTCTTTACTTACTCTGTTTTATTTCGGGATTCACCAAAGGTTTCTCAGTCTTTCCTGACTAGGAACCTTTCCAGAGTAGGCTCTTCATTCCCCAATCAATGAAGTCTTCTTTGCATGTAATACTCTCAGCACCAGCCCATACTAGAATAGTTTAGCTGGCTCCTTAAACAAAGGATTGGCCACAGAGTCTCCAGGAGCTTTTTAAGAAAGAAACAAAAATTTCTCCCAAGGCTTCTGTGGACTATTGGAAATATTGATCATTGTACCCAAATATCCCTGAAAAATAACTCATTTAAGATTGAAGTTTGCCCAGCCCCAACTCCCTCATCCATTTCTTGGCTCATCTTTGTCACATGTGAGGCACTTTTAAGGATTTTTCCCCCTGACCAGCCCAATGAATCCATAAAGACATAGCGTCAGCCTTCAAAATCAGAATTGCAACAATGTCTAGAATACATTTCAGTTCTTTGATGAGGGTTTCATATTGCATTGTGGCAAGGAGAGGCATCATTTACATGCAGGAGAATCCAATTCAGAATCTCTCCTGAGCATCCAAGGATCACCCAGAGGTCCAGTTCTTTTTTTAAGATGTGGCAGATTCATTTGTGCAAATCCCATTAAGGCTAACAGGAGTTAAAAACCATTAAAACAGATTAGGACATGGAGCTATTTCAAGATTATTGTGAGACGTGACCTGCAAAGGAGTCAGTAGAGTTTGTTAAAGCCACAAAGCCAGTCATATGAATTCAATACTCATAAAGCAATTAAAAGGAAATAAATCTGATGCCACTGCTAAATGAGTTTTTAATCACCTTTTAGATAGGAAAACCTAGAGATTCTTACTACTAAGGGACAAAATCAGTCAAGATTCCTTGAAAGATGTAATAACAGGGATCTCATTGAAGAGTCCTCTGATTATTAATATAAAACAAGGCATAAAGTTGAATAGAGGGGTAGATGCTTATCAAAGGTATTTATCACCATCGTGAAAGATATACAGAGTATATCTGTCATATATATATATACTGTCAAAATTATTCCAGAGAGATGATAAGGTCCTCCAAATATTCCTATTTGGTGATGATATTGTCCTAATTTAATCAAGATCTGATCATTACAGACCTACCCATATGCAACTCATATTAACAAAGAAGAATTTGATTTGACTATCTATGCAAGAAAAACCAAGTGGATGAAAAATACCTATTGTCTAGACTATGATATGCAGTACAACCCATAGAACTAGTTATCAATGCATATCTCTTGAGCATCACTGTGCCTGGATAATGTACCCTGCCCAGAATAGGAGGAAGAATAGGTTACTTTTGGGAAACTAATACATGAAAGTCCAAATCTAGGAAAGCAAAAGAAAGGCCTAAGAATAGGGAAAGACCTCTGTCATACTCAATGACTAGACCATACTTATGATTTTTAGAGTTTTATTATTTGGAACCAGTGTTATCTCTAATGTTACAGATTAATTGTAGTGGTATATATAACCCCTGCTTATCTCTACTATCTCCTACATGGAAGAAATTGCATTTGAGCTGCTTTAGATAATTTACAATAGATAAGAAAAGACTATATAGCATATATATCATTATATATATACATACACAATCACACATATACATATTACACTTGCATCAATACATCTTAACTACTTGTAGAGAAGATGCTTCATATAGATGTGGATCTGAGAAGTTCTCAGGATATTTCCAAATCTAAGATTCTATTATTGGGTAGATAGAAATAAAGAGAAAGCAAATAATGAAGCATAAAATGTCTTAAACTTGAGGGAAGAACATTTGTTCTGGAGTTTGAGGTCCTAGGTTGAAATCCTATCTTTGATATATATAGTACCTATGTGACATTAGGAAAGTCAATTAACTTCTCTGGACCATGGTATTCTTCTCTGTAAAATGAGGAAGTTGGACTAAATGACCTCTACGTTGCCTTCTAGCTCTAAGTCTTTGATCATATCAACTAAGTTTAAAGTATAAATCTCTTTCCTTACTCAGTCACAAATCATACATTTAGCCACTTTATTAAGTGAGTTCAGAAACTTAAAGCACTTTTTCCTCTGGTCCTATGAGCCCCAGATAAAAGGGCTTCCTAATTTTGATGATATGTATACACACTAAATCCCTTATGATGTACTTATGGATTTAAACACAGGTGCACCTCATTTCCTGCCATAAATGTGTTCCTGACAAGGTGTGTAATGGTCTCTTTTTTGCAAATCAAATGTATTTTCAATTCATTGGAGGCTTGGACTATTTAAAGGAATTCTGGGGCAACTCTTTTTAGAAAAGTTGAGGAACTCCTTTGTGTTGAATGGAAATGATTATTCTCTAACTTCTTTTATAAGTTCACATGTCTGAATATTGGGTCTATTCAGAGTAAGGACACAATCACATTTTAAAACACTGGTGCTACTTATCTTCCCAAAGGTGTTGGGACCAAAATGGTCTCTCCATTCTCTATAATATACCTGAGAGATTCTGAGAGGACTCTGAGAAGGATTTCGTAATTCTCAGCTAATGCTAGGATTGTTGTAAAACTCTTTAGAATGTAAAGCTAATCACTGAAACAACAACAACAAAAAAAAACCACAATGGGAAATTACAAAAAAGAAAAAGCAACAGTGTCACTGAAGAAGCAGATTCTCCTCGAAGACACTGATGCTCATACAACTTCTGTCAACAAATGACTTTATCAGAACAAAATATCCATGGACAATTTACTCTGCTTGGTCCCATTAGACATCACAAACTAATCTTGTCAGGATAAATATTTCCCAGAATGACAAATCCTGAAATTATTAAGGAAATTTCAAGGTTATATAGTTCACTATTATCAGCAATACAAGGATTCAAGACAATTCCAAAGGACTCATAACAAAAAAAAAAAGGCTATCCACCACCTTATAAGGAACTGATGGAGTCTGAATACAGTTTGAAACATGCCATTCTTCCCTTTATTTCCTCCATGAATTTTTTTCTAGTGCAAATGACATCTGTCTTCTTCTACAACAAGATGAATATGGAAATATATATTGTATGATAACACATGTACAACCTATATCATATTGTCTGCCTTCTTGGGGAGGGAAGGAGAGAACATGGATTGCAATATGTCAAAAAATAATTATTAAAAAGTATACCAACAAGTTGCATGCTAGGAGCTAAGATGGCAGAATAAGGTATGTTTAGCTTGCCCAAAATCTCCAAACACACAAAAAATAGAAAATAAAGTACCTAAAAATAAAGAAAAGTAGGAAGAACAAACTTCACTTACTTGAGAGGGGAGACTAGTTCAGTGAATGATGCATTGTGGGAACTTAACAGAACAAACCCAGTGAGGAGCTTGAAGAGCTTTTATCAGCCCCAGAGAGCTTCCATGTTGCCTAAGGCAGCAAAGCAGCCAGTAGGGGAGCAGACATATTTGTTGCCAAGTAGCCATAGGCAATGAAATGGCAGATGGGGAATAGCCCAAGACCAGTACTAGAGATGCCTCAGGTAAGGAAACTCAAGGGCCAGAAGCAGCTTTACTCAAGGCCTGAGGCAATGAAACAAGCATAGGTGTGGGGAGGACCTCAATACCAGCACTACTTGCTTTCACATGGTCTGAGTTAACAAAAAGGTAGAGCAGGGAACAACCTTAAAAGTTGTGAAACAGCCAGAGGCAACAAAATGGCAGAGTAGAAGAGCAGTCCAACACTAACCCTACCTGGTTCCACGTGGCCTAAGATAATGAATGAGCAAAATGGGGAGCAGCTCAACATAGGAGACAAAAGGGACACTGAAGGCAGGTAGAACAGAATCTGGCTGGAAAAAAAAAAAACTGCTGCAAGAAGGAAGCCAGGCTACCCCCTATGCATACCGAGGGACCCAAGGACCACCAAGTCTTCACCAAGCACCAGAGAAGTCTAAATTGCAGGCTTGAAAAAGTGCTTCCTCTACTCCAGAAGCAGGGGAGAACCTCAACAGATAGACAATGTAATGATGGGGAAAATAATAACTAGAAAAATGAGTAAAAGATTTAAAAAAAAACCTTGCCTTAGAAAGTTACTTTAGTGACAGGGAAGATCAAATTATAAACTCAAAAGAGGATAACAAAAGAAAACAGGAAATATATGAAGCCTCAAAGGAAAGTGAGAAAGGATGTCAGGGCCCAAAAATCTCTTGGAAGAACTTGAAAAGAAATTTAAAAGTTAAATAATAAAAAAAAGATAGAAAGATTCAACAGGTAGGAACTTAGAATGGACCAAATGAAAATGGAAGGAAAAAAAAAGTCACATGGAAGAAAACAGTGTCCTAAAGACTAGAAAGAGTCAAATGGAAAAGGATATACAAAAGCTCAAGGAAAATAATAACTCCCTAAAAATTAAAATTGAGCTAATAGAAGCCAATGAATCCATAAAGCATTAGAAAATAAAAAGACAAAATCAAAAGAATGAAAGAATAAAAGAAAATCTGAAATGCCTCACTGGAAAAACAATTGAAGTAGAAAAAAGATAGAGGAGAGACAAGCTAAGAATCATCATGACAACTTCAATCTATGATTAAAAACAAACCAAAAAAAAAACACTAATTATCTCCTGAAAGAGAAAGAGATCCTAACATAAAACATCCCACAACTGTTATACCAAGATTAAAAAACTCCCAGACCAAGAAAAAAGTACTCTAACGTGTTAAATTGTTTATGTGCTGACTGGATATTTAATTGATGGTTGCCAGGGATTTAATTTCTAAAATCCCAAAATGAATTACTAAAGTAAAATGTAATTTATGGTAGTTTATTTTTTACAATAGAGGGGAGATTTTTAGGAAAAGAGAAAAGGGGAGCAAGAGAGAGAAAGTCCTGGCTTCCTCTGAGGCAGGTAGAAATTTTCAGGCTCCAGCCAAGGTAAAGGAGTCTCAAGATGATGGACCTTTCTCAGAGGTTCACACCTCCAGAAAGAGTAAGGAAACTAAGTCAGCCTTTACACTCACCACGGTGACCATCTAAAAGGAAAGCAGTCTGAGGTCTCCAGTCACAAGTTCCTCCAGGGTCCAGTTTCACAGCCAATTATCTTCACTCCAAGTATGAGTGTCTGTCTTCCAGTCTCTTCTCAAGTATCTATCTTCCAGTCCAAGTCCCAGTGACTTTTCTAGTCTCTCCTCTGAGTAACTCTTCTTCACTCCAAGCCCAAGTGACTGATCTCTTCCAACTCTGAGTGACTGACTCTTGATCTATTGATCGATTGATCTTTGTGGGCCTCTGTTTCTTCTATTTAAAGACATTTTTCTCTTGTGTCATCTCCCCTAAATTTTTATGTCTACCAATCACAGTAGGCACTCCTTTCCAGGACTGCCCACTCAATGTATGAAATGAGTGTTCACACCTTTTGTAGTTAGTTAACAACTTTTTGTGGTTAATTAACACCTTTTTTGGTTAGTTAACATCTTTGAAGCTAGTTAATACCTTTTTTTGGTTAGCTAACACCTTTTTGTAGTTAAAATGGATAGATCTATTTTAAATATTGAGTTAACACTTTGGGGATTAAAATCTAAAAATAGACAGGGGACAATAATTTAATCTTCACAAAAAAGGAAAAGCTAAGTACCTTCATTGTCACAATCAGGAGATAGCCAAATCCAATTTTCACACTAGTCAGAAAGAAACAATTCAAACATCATGGAGCCACAGTCTGGATCACACAAGACCTGGCAGCTTTTACATTAAGGACTAGAAGTTATGGAATATGATATTTAGAAAGCCAAGTTAGACCTACAACCAAGAATTGCATACCCAGAAAAATTGAATATAGCTTTCCAGTGGGGGAAGGAGGGGGAAGGGAATGATTTTTAATGAACTTCCAAGTATTCTTGACAATGAGCAAATCTGACACTAAAGAGAAGCATAAAAGGTAACAGAAAAGTGAAAACTTAAGAGTTGAAATAAGATTGAATTGAATACATTTGTATCTTAGAAAGTGATAATTAATATAATTAAATATATATGATACTTGAATCACATAAGGTACTTACATTATTCAAGATAATTAAAGTCCTTAAGCTCTTTAAGGACATTATTACTTTTAGGACAGTAAAATGCATACAGAGAAAGAAAGAAGCAAGTAAGCAGAATAGGATGAGTTGATATACCCCCTCTCCAAATGATCGAGGTTCAGGAAAGAGGAATCCACTGGGAAAAAAGAAAAAGAAAGAAGGGAGTAAATTATATTACATGAAGCATTGCTTAAAAGTCCATGAAATGCAGGAAAATATGGGGCGGGGGAGGGGAGATAATGCTTGAACTTAACTCTCATCAAAATTAGCTGAAAGTGAAACAAACATCCACACTCAGCTAGCTATAGAAATATACCTTACACTATAGTGAAGTAGGATGGATGGAAGAATAAATGAAAAGGGAAAAATGGACAAAAAGGAGGGTGAACTTGGGGAGGTGGTAGTTGGCAAACAAAACATTTGTGAACAGGGAAAGGCTGTAAGGAGAATGAGAGAAGGGTAAGCAGGGGGGGAAAGATGAAGGGAAATACACAATTAGTAATCATAACTATGAATGTGAATGGGTTGTACTCATCCATAAAATGGAAAAGGATAGCAGAATGATTAAAAACCACAATCAAAAAATGTGCTTTCTACAAGAAACACATTCAATGCACACACACACACACACACACACACACACACAGCAAAAGTAAGGAACTGAAGCAGAATCTATTTTGCTTCAGTCAAAGGGAAAAAAGCACAGAGGTAGCAATCATGATCTTAAAAGTAAAAATTAATCTAATCAAAAGAGATAAGGAAGGAAATTAAATCTTGATAAAAGGCCCCTTTGCCAATCATCAACATTAAACACCAAATGTCATAATATCCAAATTCCTAGAGAAGTTGCAGAAATAACAGGGGGAAATCAACAGTAAAGTTTGACTGGTAGGGGACCTCAACCTTACCCTCTCAGAAGTAGATTGATCCAAGCAAAAAAATAAACAAGAAAAAAGTTAAGGAGATCGATAAACTTTTTAAAAGTTAAATATGTTAGACTTCTGGAAAAAACTGAATGAGAATAGAAAGATATAATACTTTTTCTCAGCATTACATGGCAGTTTCCTAAAAACTGACAATAGAATAGAGCACAAAAACTTCACAACCAAATATAGAAAAGTAGAAATATTAAATGCATACTTTTCAGACCACAATGCAATAAAATTTACATTTGATAATGGGCAGCAAAAGACTAAAATTTGATTGATGACTAAATAATCTTACCCTAAAAAATGAATGGATCAAAAAATAAATCATAGAAGCAATCAATAATTTCATTAAGAGAAAAGCAATGAGAAGAAAGCATACCAAAATTTATGGGATATAGCCAAAACTATACTCAGGGAGATATTTATATCTCTAAATGCTTACATCACTAAAATAGAGCAAGAATTGAGTATTCAACTAAAAGAAAAACTAGAAAAAGAACAAATTTAAAATCCCCAATTAAACATCAAATTGAAAAATCTTAAAAAAAAAAAACTTTTTACCTTCTGCCTTAGAATCAATACTGTGTATTGTTTCCAAGGGAGAAGAGTGGTAAGGGCTAGCCAATGGGGGTTAAGTGACTTGCCCAGTGTTCACACAGCTAGGATGTATCTGAGGTCATATTTGAACCTAGTACCTCTGATCTCTAGGCCTGGCTCTCAATCCACTGAGCTATACAGCTATTTGCCCAAATTAAAAATTATGAAAATCAAAGGAGAGATAAATAAAATTGAAAGTAAGAAGATATGCCCCCTCCCCAAATGATCGAGGTTCAGGAAAGGGAAACCCACTAGGAAAAAAGAAAAAGAAAGAAGGAGGTAAATTATATTACATGAAGCGTTGCTTAAGAGTCCATGAAATACAGGAAAAGATGGTGGGGGGAGGGGTTGTGACAGGTAATGAATTAGACAAGGAGCTGATTGCATGAAGAAAAGAACACTCAATTATCTGCACCAAAAATGAAAAAGGTAAAATCACAACCAATGAAGAAGAAATTAAAGCAATTATTAGGAGTTATTTTGCCCAACTACATATCAATATATATGACATTCTAAGAGAAATAGATGAGTCTTTACAAGAAAAATGCCCAGATTAACAAAAGAGGAAATGGAATATTTAAACAACACCATGGCAGAAAAAGAAATTCAATAAACACTCCAACAATTCCCTAAGAAAAAGGCCCCAGGAAGTGATGCAGAGCGAGAGGAGCAGAACCAGGAGAACAATGTACACAGAGACAAACACACTGTGGTATCATCGAACGTAATGGACTTCTCCATTAGTGGTGGTGTAATGTCCCTGCACAATCTGCAGGGATCAAGGAGAAAAAAACACTATCCAAAAGCAGAGGACAAACTGAGGGAATAGAAACACCAAGGAAAAGCAACTGCCTGACTACAATGGCTGAGGGGACATGACAGAGGAAAGACTCGGAGCGAACACTCTGATGCAAATACTAACAACATGGCAATGGGTTCAAGTCAAGAACACATATGATACCAGTGGAATCACACGTCGGCCACGGGGGGTGGGAGGGAGGAAAAGAAAATGATCTTTGTCTTTAATGAAAAATGCATGGAAATGATCAAATAAAATACTATAAAATTTAAAAAAAAAAGAAAAAAAAAAGAAAAAGGCCCCAGGACCAGATAGACTCACAAGTGAATTCTACAAAACATCCAATGAACTCTTAACTTTAATACTACATAAAATATGGGTGGGGGGGAAAGGGAAAGAAAGAATTATTTCAAATTCCTTTCATGACACAAATACTGATACCTAAACCAGGAAAAGATGAAAAAGAGAAAGAAAACTATAGACCAATCTTCCTATTGAATATTGATACAAATATTTAAATTAAAATACTAGCAAGGGATTATAGGAAAATATCACAAGGATCATACACGATGACGAGATAGGTTTTATACCAGAAATGCAGGGATTATTCAAAATTAGGAAAACTATCAACATGATTGAACATTTCAATAGCAAAGCCAACAGAAACCATATTAATATTTCAATAGATTTAGAAAAAAACTTTGACAAAATACAGCACCCATTCCTTATTTAAAAAAAATAGAAATAATTAAAATAAAAGGATGATTCCTTATAGTGACAATGGAGATCTATCTAAAACCATCACCAAGCATTATATGTAAGATGGATAAATTAGAATCCTTCCCAATAAAGTCAGGTGAAAAGCAAAGATGTCCATTATTATGATTTCTGTTTAAAATTACACTAGAATTTCTAATTATAGCAATAAGAGTAGAAAAAGAAATTGAAGGAATTAGAATAGGCAATGAGGAAACAAAACTATAACTCTTTGCAGATGATATGATGAGATACATAGAGGACCCCTGAGAATCAACCAGAAAACTGATAGAAACAAATTTATTAAAGTTACAGGCTACAAATAACCCACATAAATCATTAATATTTTTATTTACCACCAACAAAGTTTAACAGAAAGAGTCAGAAAAGGAAATTGCATTTGAAATAACTGTAGATAATATAAAATACCTAGGAGTATCCTTATCAAAACAAACTCAGTAACTATATGAAAACAAATGCAAAACACTCTTCACACAAATAAAGTTATACCTAAATAAGTGGAAAAATATTAATTGCTCATGTATAGGCTGAGCCAAAATAACAAAAATGGCAATCCTATCTAAATTAATTTACCTAGTCAGTTGTATAACATTCAAACTACCCAAATTTTTTTTCCTAGAACTACAAAAAAAAATTTATATGGAAGAACAAAAGGTTAAGAATATCAAAGGAATTAATGAAAAGCAATATGAAGGAAGGAGACTTAACTGCACCAGATCTCAAACTATACTATAAAGTGGGAATCATCAGATCATTGTGGTACTAGTTAAAAGAAATAGAGTAGTGGATCAATAGAATTGGTTGAGAAAACAACATACAGTAGTTAATCACCATAGTAACCTAATGTTTGGTAAACCCCAAAAGCCAAAGGTACTGGGTGGTGAGGAGAAAACTGGAAATAATATGGCAAAAACTAGGTATAGAAGACCAACATCTCACACCACATAGCAAGAAAAAGGAAAAATGAACACTTGATCTAGAAAGAAAAGCAGATCCCAAAAACAAATGAGAGGAATGAAGGAAAGTTTACCTGTCAGACTTAGGGATAAGTGAAAAATATACAATTAAATGAGAGATAAAGAACATAAAAATATACAATAGATAATTTTGATTACATTAAATTTAAAGGTTTCTATATAAATAATATCAATTCAACTAAGATTAGAAGGCAAACAACAAATTGGAGGAAATTAGAAAAAAATTTCTAAAACACAGAGAACCAAGTCAAATTTATAAGAATACAAAGCATCCTTCAATTGATAAGTGGCCAAAGGGATATGAACAGGGAGTTCTCAGAAAAAGAAATTAAAACTATCTATAGTCATATAAAGTAATGCTCCAAATCCCTAATGATTAGAGAAATGCAAATTAAAATAACTCTGAAACACCACCTCACAGCTATCAGAATAGCTACTATGACTAAAAAGAAAAATGATAAACATTAGAAGGGATGTGGAAATGGGGGAGGTGGAGTCATGAAGGTGGCTTAGAAGCAGCAAAAGTTCAGGCCTCTGAATACCCTTCCTTACTGATCACAAACTGAATGCTCCTAGGGGAATGAAAATCAAACCCAACAACAAGACAGAGCCAAGGAACCTTCCTGCTGGACTCAATCCAAAAGGTACGGAAATTCCCCAAAAGCCAGAATTCGATAACACTCGGGTTTAAGGGGAAGGCAGAAGGAAGGTCCAAGTACACACACACACACACACACACACACACACACACACACACACACGCACACACACACACACACACCTAGAGGGCTAAGTCTGCAGTGGCAGCAGGAACCTCTGGGTGGGAAAAGGAGCTTGTCTGGAGGGTGTACCTTGCAGGCAGGGCTGTGCCAGGCTCAGAGCATCGAACACAGGTAGTGGGGAAGGAGCTGGAGAGGGAGCACAGAACTGGCAGCTTGGTCACAGAGGCAGAGATCCTCCATATTGCTCCAGCATTCCAGGAAGTTTTGGCCTCAGAGAATATCCAGCCCAACCCAGCTGAACTTAATCCCATCAAAAGTCTTAAGAGGTCAGGGAATCCCAAGCTCCAACACCCCTACCCCATAGACTGAATGGAGAGATCTTCTGTCAAAGCTCCAAGAGGGGAGACTGACAGAAAACCCCAGAACCAAAAAAATGAGAGGACCAAGATCCCAGACAAATACAGAGAGTAAAGACAGGGTGAATGTGAGCAAACAACTGAAAAAGAAGAAAGAAATTATAATAGACAGCTTTTATACAGGCAATAAACAAAGCGCAAATGGAACAGAGGAGGATGGATCATCAAACGATGAATCAGAAATCCCAGCGAATTGGATACAGGATTTGGTATAACTCAAAATGCAATTCAAAACACAATTAAGAGAGGCTGAAGACAATTGGGAAAAGAACTTGAAAACTAAGATAAGTCATCTGGATACAGAAAATAATGTCTTGAAAGTCAAAATCAACCATCAAGAAAATTAGGCAAAGAAGATGAAAGATGAGGCAAAGAAAATGAAAAATGAGGCAAAGGAGATGAGAGATAAGGTAAAGAGGATGAAAGATGACCTCCAAATAAAATAAAACCAGAAGGAGAAGGATGACCAAAAAGCTAGGGATGAAAGCCAGTCTTTAAGAACCAGAATACAACAACTAGAATTAAGTGACATCACAAGGCAGCAGGACACTATAAAACGAAACCAAAAGAATGAAAAAAATTGAGGAAAATATGAAGCATCTCAATCACAAAACAGAAGATTTAGAAAATCGTTCAAGGAGACAATTTAAGAATCATTGGTCTACCAGAAGACCATGACAAAAGAAAAAGCCTGGACATAATACTACAGGAAATTATTCAAGAAAACTGCCCCAGTATTCTAGAACAAGAAGGAAAAGAAGAGATTGAAAGAATTCACAGATCACCTCCTGTACTTAATCCCCAACTGACAACACCCAGGAATTTTATAGCCAAATTCAAGAACTATCAGACCAAAGAAAAGATATTATGAGCTGCCAAGAAAAAGTCATTCAGATACCATGGAACCACAGTGAGGATAACACAGGATCTGGCTGCATCTACACTGAAGGACCAAAAGGCATGGATTATGATATTCTGGAAAGCAAGAGAACTAGGTCTACAAGAATCAACTACCCAGCAAAACTAACTATATTCTTACAGGGGAAAGTATAGTTATTCAACAAAATAGAAGAATTCCAAGCATTTTTAAAGAAAATACCAGACCTGAATAGAAAATTTGATGTCCAAGTGCAGAACTCAAAAGAATCATCAAAAGGTAATTAAAAAAGAGAGAGAAAAAAGAAAAACAAAACAACAACAACAAAAAAACAAAAAAAACTTTTTAAAGAGACTCAATAAGTTAAAATGATATGTATCCCTATAAGAAAAGAGGTCATTGGTAAACATTAAAACTGTTATTATTGCCTGGGCAACTAGAAGAATTACACTTGGAACAGTGACAAACTGTATAGAATGAAAGGACAAGACATAAATAGGTATATAGATATATGCATGCATAAATACATATGCATGTGTATATATAGATAGATAGATATAGACATAGATATACAACTAGAGCTAAAAAAAGAGGTTAATTCTAAAAGAAATGGAAAAAGAAAGAAATGGGAGTATATTTATATGTCAAAAAGAAGCTCATGGTGGGAGAGGGGAGAACATCAATACACTGTAATAGTAAAGAGGTTGGAGATAGGAAATACTCAACTCTTACATATATTGAAATTGGCCCAAAGAGGGAAGAACAATCCAATCCATTGGGGAGGAGAATAGATTTGCACCCTATAGGGGAGTAGAAGGGTAGCAAACTGATTGGTGGGGAGGGAAGCAGTATAAGGGAGAGAGAGAAGGTGGTGGATAGTTTTAGAAAAACTACAAGGAAAATAAGGAAGGGAATAAGAAGGGAGGGTGGTAAAAAGGGAAGTAAAATAAGGGTGGGAATTAGGGGGACTGATTAAAAACAAACATTGGTGTAGAAGGAAATAGTGAAAGAAGAAAAGGCAAAACTATGAGTAGAAATCAAAATGCTGGGAAATACACAGCTGGTGTAACTCTGAATGTAAATGGAATGAACACACCCACAAAATGCAAGCAAATAACAGAGTGGATTAGAATCGAAAACCCTACCATATGCTATCTATAAGAAACACATGGGGAAGGTAGGTACACATAGGATGAAAGTAAGAGGATGGAGCCAAATCTATTGGGCATCAACTGATAAAAAGAAGGCAGGAGTCACAATCAAGACATCTGCCAAAGCCAAAGTAAAAATAGATCTAGTCAAAAGAGACATGGAAGGTAATTACATCCTGATAAAAGACAGTATGGAGAATGAGGAAATATCAGTACTCAACATGTATGCACCAAAGGGCATAGGATCCAAATTTCTAAAAGAGAAACTGGTGGAACTCAAGGATAAAATAGATAGAAAAACTATACTAGTGGGAGACCTGAACCTTCCTATATCTGACCTAGATAAATCAAACCAAAAAATAAATAAGAAAGAGGTAAGAGAAATGAATGAAATCTTAGAAAAATTAGAGTTAGTAGATATATGGATAAAAATAAATAGGGACAAAAAAATACACCTTCTTTTCAGCAGCACATGGTACATTCACAAAAACTGACCATATATTAGGGCATAAAAACATTGCAAACAAGTGCAAAATAGCAGAAATAATAAATGCAACCTTCTCAGATCATAATGCAATGAAAATAATAATTAGTAAGGGTACATGGAGAGGCAAATCAGAAATTAATTGGAAATTAAGCAATACTATTCTCCAAAACTGGTTAGTCAAAGAACAAATCAAAGAAACAATTAACAATTTCATTGAAGAAAATGACAATGGTGAGACATCCTTTCAAAACCTATGGGATGCAGCCAAAGCAGTATGCAGGGGGAGATTTATATCCTTGAGTTCATATTTTAACAAATTAAGAAGGGCAGAGGTCAATGAATTGGGCATGCAAATTAAAAAACTAGAAAGTGAACAAATTAAAAATCCTCAGATGGAGATTAAATTAGAGATCCAAAAAATCAAAGGAAAAATAAATAAAATTGAAAGTCAAAGAATTATTGATTTAATAAATAAGACTAGAAGCTGGTACTTTGAAAAAAACAAATAAAATAGACAAAGTACTGGTCAATATAATTTTAAAAAAAAGAAAGAAGAAAATCAAATTGACTTTATCCAAGATGAAAAGTGAGACCTTTAATGAAAAGGAAATTAAAGCAATAATTAAAAACTATTATGCCCAATATATATGGAAAAGAATATGGCAATCTAGGTGATATGGATGTATACTTACAAAAATAGAAATTGCCTAGACTAACTGAGGAAGAAATAGATTACCTAAACAACCCCATATCAGAAAAAGAAATTGAATAAGTCATAAAGAACTCCTTAGGTCCAGATGGATTCACAAATGAATTCTATCAAACAGTCAAAGAACAACTAATCCCAATATTATACAAACTATTTGACAGAATAAGCAAAGTATACATGTCAGACCTTTGGGAAGGGAAAGACTTCAAAACCAAGCAAGAATTAGAAAGAGTTACAAAATGCAAAATAAATAATCTGGATTACATCAAATTAAAAAGTTTTTGTACAAACAAAACCAATGTAACCAAAATCAGAAGGGTAGCAACAAATTGGGAAACAATCTTCATAAAAACCTCTGACAAAGGTTTAATTACTCAAATTTATAATGAACTAAATCAATTGTACAAAAAATCAAGCCATTCCCCAATTGACAAATGGGCAAGGGACATGAACAGGCAGTTCTCAGCCAAAGAAATCAAAACTATTAATAAGCACATGAAAAAGTGTTCTACATCTCTTATAATCAGAGAGATGCAAATCAAAACAACTCTGAGGTATCACCTCACACCTAGCAGATTGACTAACATGACAGCTATGGAAAGAAATGAATGCTGGAGGGAATGTGGCAAAGTGGGGACACTAATTCATTGCTGGTGGAGTTGTGAATTGATCCAGCCATTCTGGAGGGCAATTTGGAACTATGCCCAAAGGGCGATAAAAGACTGTCTGCCCTTTGATCCAGCTATAGCACTGCTGGGTTTATACCCCAAAGAGACAATAAGTAAAAAGACTTGTACAAGAATATTCATAACTGCACTCTTTGTGGTGGCCAAAAATTGGAAAATGAGGGGATGCCCTTCAATTGGGGAATGGCTGAACAAATTGTGGTATATGTTGGTTATGGAACACTATTGTGCTCAAAGGAATAATAAACTGGAGGAATTCCATGTGAGCTGGAATGACCTCCAAAAATTGGTGCAGAGTGAGAGGAGCTGAACCAGGAGAACATTATACACAGAGACTGATATATTGTGGTACAATTGAATATAATGGACTTCTCCATTAGTGCCAATGAAATGATCCTGAACAACTTGGAGGGATCTATGAGAAAGAACACTACCCACAATCAGAGTAAAAACTGTGGGAGTAGAAACACAGAAGAAAAACAACTACTTGATCACATGGGTTGAGGGGATATGGCTAGGGATATAGACTCTAAATGAACATCCTATTTCAATATGGAAATAGGTTCTCATTAATAACACATGTAATACCCAGTGGAATTGCATGTCGGCAATGGGAAGAGTGGGAAGGGGGGAGGGAGGGAAAGAATATGATTCTTGTAACCAAGGAATAATGTTCTAAATTGACAAAACAAACAAATAAATAAATAAATAAATAAATAAATAAATAAATAAATAAATAAATAAATAAATAAATAAATAAATAAGAAATATATCAAAGAGATAGAGGGTGATGAGGTGTTATAGGGTGTTGGTTCTAAAAGACTTCAGTTAAGCAAAATCCAAGGTTGATCACCATTGCTGCCAACCTGACAAGCTGGTATCAGAAAGCCATCTAGGGGTGCCTGGCATTTCGCTAAGCCCAGGCAAACCATCTATACTTTACCCTTTAGTTGTCTTTATCTGAATATTGGATCCTGTCTCTCCCTGCACTGAGTTTCCATCACAGGGACAAATCCTTGAGGCCCTCTGGTTAAGGAAAAAGAAAACCCAGCTAAGTTTATCAAGCTTAGCTAACAAAAAACACCAAGATAAGGGTTTTTATTTCTCATCTTACACCACTAATTAGGGAATGACTGAACAAGCTATGGTATATAATTGTAATAGAAAATTCTTGTACCAAAGGAAATGATGAATAGAATAAGTTTAGAAAGATTTATGTGAAGTAATGCAAAGTGAAGTGAGCAAAATCAAGAGAACAGTATATGCAATAACAGAAATATTTTATGATGATCAATTGTGAAGGAATAAACTATTATCAGCAAAACAAGGTACTAAGATAATCCCAAGAGACTCATTATAAAAAAAAAAAAAGCAACACTATCATTGCCAAGGATGGAATCTTTTGGAATCTGATTTCAGAACAAAGTATTCCATCCTTCTTCACTTTGCTTTCCTTGTAAGTTTTTTATTGTATATGTGGTATGTGTCTTCAGTGATGACATGGGGAATATAGAAATAGGTATTGAATGAAGGTACTCATAACCTATATCACTCTATTGAGCTTCTTGGGAGAGGAGGTGGGAAAGGGAGAGAAAAAATCTGAAACATAATATGGCAGAAAATAATTGTCAAATATTGTTTTTACTTGAAACTGAAAATAATAGAATTTAATTAAAAAAGAAAAAAGCATACCCGCATGTAAAAATTTTAAGCTCAAAAATAGGCCAAAAACTTAAATAAAAGAATTCTCAAAAAAGACTATGTAGTCCAATCTCCAAAACAATGAACTTATAGTTGTATAACATTCCTGGTATGACAAATAGCTTTACCTCAGTTCAACATTTCCAGTGATAGAGTAAATGCCTAAATTACCTCCTGATGTGGCCTTTTTCATTGTCAGATAGCTCTTTTAGGAAATTTTTCTTTTCATAGAGAAAATATACCTAATTTCCTTAATAGTAGAGGTGGACACCAGGGACATGGGCTATTATAATAATATCAGGTGTGGTGTGTTCGTTTTATTAAATGATTTTTAACCACTTTTTTTGAATCTTCATATGAAAGAATGGTTAGGGAGAAAAGGGTATATTCATAAACGAACATGATGTCAAAAGGCTTACATACAAATAACAGGAAATATTCTTTTTTTTTTTTGAGGCCAAGTTATAATGAGTTTTTATTTTTTTAATAATATTTTATTTGATCATTTCCAAGCATTATTCATTAATGACAAAGATCATTTTCTTTTCCTCTCCCCTCACCCCCCATAGCCGATGTGTGATTCCACTGGGTATCACATGTGTTCTTGATTCGAACCCATTTCTATGTTGTCTATATTTGCATTAGAGTTTCGTTTAGAGTCTCTCCTCTGTCATGTCCCCTCAACCTCTCTAGTCAGGCAGTTGCTTTTCCTCGGTGTTTCCACTCCCATAGTTTATCCTTTCCTTATGCATAGTGTTTTTTCTCCTAGATCCCTGCAGATTGTTCCGGGTCATTACACCACCACCAATGGGGAAGTCAATTACATTCGATTATATCAATTGGAGAATGGCTTGATTTTTTGTACAATTGATTTAGCTCTTTATAAATTTGAGTAATTAAACCTTTGTCAGAGGTTTCTATGAAGATTTTTTTCCCAATTTGTTGTTTCCCTTCTGATTTTAGTTACATTGGTTTTGTTTGTACAAAAGCTTTTTAATTTGATGTAGTCAAAATTATTTACTTTACATTTTGTGATTTTTTCTATGTCTTGCTTGGTTTTAAAGCCTTTCCCCTCCCAAAGGTCTGACAGGTATACTATTCTGTGTTTACCCAATTTACTTATGGTTTCCTTCTTTATGTTTAAGTCATTCACCCATTTTGAATTTATCTTGGTGTAGGGTGTGAGGTGATGATCTGTTCCTAATCTCTCCCATACTGTCTTCCAATTTTCCCAGCAGTTTTTATCGAATAGTGGATTTTTGTCCCAAAAGCTGGGATCTTTGGGTTTATCATATACTGTCTTGCTGAGGTCGCTTTCCCCCAGTCTATTCCACTGATCTTCCTTTCTGTTTCTTAGCCAGTACCAAATTGTCTTGATGCCTGCTGCTTTGTAATATAGTTTAAGGTCTGGGACTGCAAGGCCCCCATCATATGTGTTTTTTTTTCATGGTTTCCCTGGATATCCTTGATCTTTTGTTATTCCAAATGAATTTTGTTATGTTTTTTTCTAAATCAGTAAAGAAATATTTTGGTAGTTCAATGGGTATGGCACTAAATAGATAAATAAGTTTGGGTAGGATGGTCATTTTTATTATATTGGCTCGTCCTATCCATGAGCAGTTAATGTTTTTCCAGTTGTTCAAGTCTAGTTTTAGTTGTGTGGAGAATGTTTTGTAGTTGTATTCATATAGTTCCTGTGTTTGTCTCAGGAGATAGATTCCTAGGTATTTTATTTTGTCTAAGGTGATTTTGAATGGGATTTCTCTTTCTAGTTTTTGCTGCTGAGCTGTGTTGGAATTATATAGAAAAGCTGATGACTTATGTGGGTTTATTTTGTATCCTGCAACTTTGCTAAAGTTGTTGATTATTTCAATTAGCTTTTTGGTTGAATCTCTAGGATTCTTTAAGTAGACCATCATGTCATCCGCAAAGAGTGATAACTTGGTCTCCTCCTTGCCTATTTTGATGCCTTCAATTCCTTTATCTTCTCTAATTGCTACTGCTAGTGTTTCTAGTACAATGTCAAATAGTAGAGGTGATAATGGGCATCCTTGTTTCACTCCTGATCTTATTGGGAATGCATCTAGTTTATCCCCATTGCAGATGATATTAGCTGATGGTTTTAGATATATACTGTTTATTATTTTTAGGAACGACCCTTCTATTCCTATACTTTCTAGTGTTTTTAATAGGAATGGGTGTTGTATTTTATCAAAGGCTTTTTCTGCGTCTATTGAGATAATCATGTGATTCTTGTTGGTTTGTTTGTTGATGTAGTCAATTATGTGGATTGTTTTCCTAATATTGAACCAGCCCTGCATCCCTGGTATAAATCCTACTTGATCATGGTGGATGACCCTTCTGATCACTTGCTGGAGTCTTTTTGCTAGTATCCTATTTAAGATTTTTGCATCTATATTCATTAGGGAGATTGGTCTATAGTTTTCTTTCTCTGTTTTTGACCTGCCTGGTTTTGGAATCAGTACCATGTTTGTGTCGTAAAAGGAGTTTGGTAGAACTCCCTCTTTGCTTATTATGTCAAATAGTTTGTATAGTATTGGGATTAACTGTTCTCTGAATGTTTGATAGAATTCACTGGTGAATCCATCAGGCCCTGGGGATTTTTTCTTAGGAAGTTCTTTGATAGCTTGTTGGATTTCATTTTCTGATATGGGATTATTTAAGAATTCTATTTCAAGAGGAAGTATTCTTATAAAGGAAATTCTTTCTTATATTAAGATGAAATACTTCCTTGTAATCTCATTACAATGGTTCTAGTTTTAATCTTTAGATCTAACATTTTTATTCCTTCTTCTAGACCAATAGTATATTTGAGATCAATAGGTTCATCTAAATTATGTTAATCCTGCAATCATTTTGATTTCACAAACTCCTCAGTCTCTAGGATTCCTTCATGGGGGCTATCCTGCCCCTTCCTCAGAATTTTCCATGCAAAGACTGCAGGGAGCACTGTAATTGACATATATCCATAAAGAATCTGATTTTAATATGACAGCAAAGGAAATTAATAAATATTGGAATGGATGTGGCAAAATTGGGACACTAATATACTGCTGGTGACTGGTGCTGCTGTTGTGAATTGATCCAACTATTCTGGAAGGCAATTTCGAACTCTGCCCAAAGGGCTTTAAAAGATTGTCTTCTCTTTGATCCAGCCATACCACTGCTGGGTTTGTACCCCAAACAGATAATATGGGAAAAAACATGTACAAAAATATTTATAGCTGTGTTCTTTGTAGTGACAAAAAATTGGAAAATGAGGTGGTGTCCATCAATTGGGGAATGGCTGAACAAAATGTGCTATCTGATGGTGATATAATACTATTGTACTTAAGGGAATAATGAACTGGAGGAATTCCATGTGAACTGGAAAGACCTCCAGGAATTGATGCAGTGTGAAAAGAGCAGAACCAGGAGAACCTTATACACAGAGACTGATACACTGTGGCACAATATAATGGATTTCTCTACTAGCAGCAATACAATGATCCAGGACAATTCTGAGGGACTTATGGGAAAGAAGCTATCCACATCCAGGGAAAAAATTGTGGGAGTAGACATTGTTTGATGGGTATATGATTGGGAATATTGACTTTAGATTGATCTCTCTATTGCAAATATTAATAATATGGAAATAGGTTTTAAACAATGATACATGCAAAACCCAGTGGAATTACTGGTTGGCTCCAGGAGTGGGGAGAGAGGAGGAAGGAGGGGAGGCAAAGAACATGAATCATTTAACCGTAGAAACATTTTCTAAATCAATTAATTAAATAAATAAAATTTTTAAAAAAAGAACCAAAAAAAATCTGATATTTTTTCAGCATGTTTCTCAATAGTAGTATCACAAAATGGTGGGAGTGGTCAAGTGACTATGTGCTAGGCAGTATGCTAAATTACTAGGGATCTAAAGAAAGGCAGAAATGATCCTTGTCCTTGAGCTCAGACTAATGTGAGAGACAATGCACAGATAACTATGTACAAACAAGATAGCAACAGGAGAAATCAAGATAATTTCAGGGGAAAGGCACTAGAATGAAGTAGAAGTGGGAAAGAATTCCTGCAGAACATGGGATTTTACAGAGTCAAAAATAGAATCTGTAAGTATACTCATAGCCTCTTTCTTCCAAGATAACATCAATCCTTTAATATGCATTCTTTAGACATGATGACTCAACCTCAAGCAGCTATAAACTAATTGAACAACACTCTCATCAGCCCATATTTCTCCATTTTATTCTCAAGATTGAAATGAGCAATTTTGCAAAATGCCTTGTGGAAATCTTAATACAGTACTATATCTAAAGTATTTCCTGGATCTAATATTAATTTCATTTAGTAATCATAAGAAAGGAAATGAGATTCACCAGGTATATAATTTCCTAGTGAACCCTTGTTCAATCTTAATGATCCTCACTTTATTTGCTAAGCATGCAACAATTATCTTTGTTTATATTCCATTTTTAAAATATATCAGACATTCACAAACTTTCTGGGCTATAGTTTCTACAATCTACCTTTATTCATTTTTGAAAATTGAAATATTTGCCTATTTTCAATCTCCTGGTATGTTTCCCACTCTCCATGATTTCTAAAATAAAAAAAGCAAGAATGATTTTTCAATCATGTCTACAAGTTCTTTCATTATCCTGGGATATATTTATCTATTTCTAGAGAACTGAATTCATTTTTAAGCAACTTGTCCCATCTTCTCCCTAGTCCATAATTTCTTCTTTATGTTTGTTTTACCCTTTAGAGTTTGATGTCCATTCTCCTTGCTAGAGTTGGGAATATTGGCAATACTTCTAATAAAGAATCAATGAGGGATTTCCTAAGGAAAAACAAATATGTAACAGAAAATAAAATATAGACATTGTCACATTGTAGGAGCTAATGCCAAAAGGGACCAACCTCCAGATACCCATGGACCATAGCAGCTTCCCAACCTTTATTGGAGAAACACTACTAACTCCCCCTAACATAATTGTGATCTGACATTCAGATCCTACTGAAAATGACAAGCTAGTTCTTTATTAAAGTTCAGAGTGGAAGTGGCAGTATTCTGGCTATTTTACTGGACCAATTAAGCAAGGAGAGAGGTCATTCCCTTGATGTAATGGCAATCAGTCATACCTACAACACAATGACTAGACTGACAAGTAGGGACTTTTAGGTAGCATTGTCCCTAAGAATCTTTAGGCTCTATTCTCCACACATTCATTCTCCCTTAGCCAGACAATATGATTTCAGACTTCCTGCAGTGGAATGTGAACCAATTTCTTCTCCAGCCTTGAATTTTATTAATCCAATCCCTCAGATGCTACAGATTCCATTCCAAGTCACAAGAGGGCAATCTGCAGCTGTGTGTCATCTACATAGACCATTCCTCTTAGAAAGAGCTCCCAGGGGTATCCCAGTGGTACTAAGGAGTGCAAGAATCCAGATGAACCCCACGGGATATCATACAATATTCTAGGAAGGGCTGATGAGAGCTCACCCAGAGTTATTGGCTGAAATTATACTTGCACTCTCTCTCTCTCTCTCTCCCATGCCATTCTGTCCAAATTCACATGATCTGCATCCAGCAAGTCCAGTCTGGTGCTTTCCTTATATCTAGCACAAACCTAAGAACGGTTTGCTTATTACTGTATTTTTGGCCTTTATTCAGCAGTCCAAGAATATCAAGTCTGTCCAGAATACATAAAACTATAGTCCCCAACATAAAATGATCACTTATATTCACCTAGATCAGTTCTGAAAAAAAAAATAAGGAAGGACTAATTTGCAGACCAATTGCCAATTAACCAGATCCATACAAAATTAATACAATCTGGTAAAAACAAGGAGATTTCAAAGTAATTTCTTTTGTTTATCCTAATAACCAAACCTGATCAAAACAAATCATTTCCTAACAATTAAAGAACTGAGGGGGAGAAATGACTTTTATTTTTTCAGATTCAATCTAGCCACACAGAATTGCTTTCAGATGCTGCTCTTATTTCCCTGTGCAAACACAAAGAAGTTGGAGGAAGAAGAAACTATATTGCCCTTGACATATCCATCACACACTCTCTCTCTCTCTCTTTCTCCCTCTCTCTCTCTCTCTCTCTCATAGATGTATAGAGATAGGTAGAAATATAGATTAGAAATGAGATAGAGAGAGAGAGAAAGTGGGAAAAATAGAGATTAGACAGATCCAGATGTGTCTGTATAATTGTATATAACTACATACATATGTATATGTATACACACAGATATCTATGGTGGTTCTTTTAAGCAAACTTTAAATTCTGCTAAAGCAGCTCTTATAAAAAGCCCTCCTGAATACCATGGTTGTGCCCATGTCCACCTATACCCTCTAAGTCGTTCCTAGGATAATCAGACCAGAGTAGATCATGCTTTCCAATTTAGCCACCTCTGCCACAGAATCTCAAAGTTGGGGAAGGAACTTTGAAGGTCATCTAGTTTAATTCCTTTGGAGTATCATTGATAAGTGCACATCAGACTCCTGGTTTTAATCATCATAGAAGGAAATAAAAGAAAGTCAAACTGTTGCTGGTTCTACATAAAGGCTTAAAATTTAAGTTAGAAATGAAAGACAGATAGGACAGATATGGAGATGGAATCCATAGTCTCAGTTCATTATAATTCAAATGAGATTACACTAAATAGCCTCTAAGGTCTCTCCCAAGCAGCTCTAGGTCACTGAACTTGGGATCTTCCATTCATTTATTTACATTTCAAAACTTTAAGCATCTGTGATTTTGCCTGTGTGGGTGCTATTTGTGCCAAGGCAAATTGTAGCCAATCTATCCTTTAACAGAAGCTTCTAAGACATGGTCCTGAAACTCCCACTGCTGTGGGGGACTATCGTGAGCCCCTGGGGTTTGGTATGGGCACCCTTTGCAAGAATATAAGATTCCGTAACTTAGCTTTGAAATAAAAAGAGACATGTATTAATTTGGAATTTGTGTTGAAGAGTCTGGGAAGACCACATAGATGAGATGCTGCCTCCTAGAGGGGATATGTTCTGGCCTTTTTATACCTTTACAAAAACAGGGGCTCAGTAAGCAATTATGAGGGAATGGAATGAGGTTAGGCAGGAGCAGGGGGATATTTGTTATCTGACTGGGGTTTGTGTCCTGATGACCCACAAGTGACTGGCATAGTTTAGGGGACAAGTAGATGTCCTAGAGTACAACCTGATGGCATCAAAGCATAACCAGAAGATGTATATCCATATCCATCTCAAAATTTAGGGGAAAATCCAGGGAAATATTTCTCTCAGGAGTCTTTTTTATCATGAGTCTTTGATGTCCAGGTTCACTTCTTACTCAGTATTAACAAAAATGCAAGGAACAGAAAGAATTTTCCTGCTTGCAGTTTGACCTGAAGCACTTCTATAATTTGGAATGTCCAAGGAAACCTGGAGTCCCGTGCCATCACCATGTCCCTTTATGGGTAACTTTGGCAAGTATAAGAAATCAGATCCACAATAAGCAGTTTCTTAAGTCAAATCTAAGTTCAAGAAGCACATGGCAGAGAGAGGAATGGTATGGGTGAAAGTCTCTTGGGTTTCACATCCAAGGACTTGGGTTCAAATCTTGATTCTGCCACTTACACTTGTGGAAAGTCACTTTTGAGCTTTAGTTTCATTTGTATAATGAGGGAATTGAAATAATAGTTTTCAAATTCCTTCCAATTCAAAACTTATCACTCTCTTGATTATAGAGTCCTTACTACCAAAGAATTCCATTTCATTCATCTGTATAAAAATTCATTAAGTCCCTACTAAGTGCCAGGCATTGTGCTAGGTGCTGAGGACACAAAGACAAAAACGTAGGTCTTTCTCTCAAAGAGTTTATATTCTTCCATGGAGAAACATATACACAGAGAAATAAATACAAAAAAAGGTACAAAATATGAAGAAAAAATTCTGTAGGGGACATCTAGGTAACACAGTGATATAACACCAGGCCTGGAGTTGGGAGGACCTGGGTTCAAATCCGACCTCTGACATTTCCTAGTGTGACCCTGTACAAATCACTTAACCTTAATTGGTAGCCCTTGCCATTCTTCTGTCTTAGAATTAATACTAGCACAAAAATAAAGGTCTTTGAAAAAAATTCCACAGGAAGAGGATTTCTAAAAATTGGGGAATTTGAATGGGGTTCTTAAAAGAGGGGACACTTGAACTAAGTTGTAAGGAATCTAAGGGACAGAGGTGAAGAGAGGCAGTACTCCATATATGGAGGCTAGCCTCTGCAAAGTTTGGAGTGTAAAGCCCAAGAAAGCTTTAAAAGTCAAGTGGAAGAGAGTTTGGGGCTTTATTTTTATTTTGCCCTTCTTGAGCAGGGGGATGAGACCTGAGCTTTAGGAATAGTCACTTGGCACTGTGAAGATGAGAAAGAAGAGAGATTAGAAGGGATATGAGCAGATAATCAATGAGCAAGTAATTATAAAGTACCAACTATGTGCTAGTTGTTACACTATATGCTGGGGATTTAAATTATAAATCTATTGCAACAGTTCAGGTGATGAGCTGATAAGGAGATTATATATTCAGGTGATGAGGTGATAAGACATTGAACTAGCAACTTGGCAATATGGATGGAAAGAAGGGGTCAGAAACTAGAGAAGTTATGGAAACAGAACAGGCAAGACAGGGCACCTATTTGGATAGGTGTGAGGAAACAGGAAAAACAAGGACCAAAGAAGATTCTGCGAGTATGAACCTGGGTCACAGCAAGGAAGACTTGGTGCCAGGACCAAGGTAACTGCCACTTAGGCTATATAAATAATGAAATCTCCTTTTCCTAGTTTGACTCTCCAAAGATCTGAGATGCTGCCTAAATGTTAGGGGTAAGTCAGCACCCAAATCACCTTTTCAGAACAAAGTATTAACGCATTTACTCATAAAATATTACGCATATATTAATGAGGGTTTGTGAAAGTGCCTTCAGACTGGACTGTTATCATATTCACCTGCCTGGTCCTGAAGTTGCTGGAGATGTGCTCTGTGTCATTAAAAGGATTTGTAATTGCCGTGACATCATTCCTAATAACTAAACAGTGGGTACAAGCTCCAACTGCTAGATCATCATTTCTCCACCCTGACTGGGGAGCCATATAGAAGAGGCAAGCTCTCCCCCTGCATTATGGCTGGGTGCCATCAAGCCCCCAGTCTATCCTCTGGATCACCAGCAATTCTTTCCCCAACAGCTGGCCATAAACTGTTTTGTTTCTCTCAGTACCCTGGGAGTAATAATAATGATGGGTAGCATTTTATAGCACTTTCAAATTTATAAAATGCTTTGCATACATTATTTCATTTGATCCTCAAAATAATTCCATCTGGTAAGTGGTACAGTTAATATTATGCCAGTGTTACAGTTAAGGAAACTGAGGTCCCAAGAGATTGGGTCTTTCCTGTGGTCACATCTATTAAGTGTTGGAGTTGGATTTTGTACCCAGCCAACGCCTGAGTTGAAATAGTTTTTTTTTTCCACATTATAGTGGGCTGCCTCTCCCCTTGAAGAAAAGGGGGGAGGGGCCCCCCTTGGAAAACAAGGGAAAGATGACCTAAGAACTACTAATGATGGAAGAGAATCCGGGACTCCAAACCTCTACTGAATCATTTGACCAGGCTGGCAGACTGATGAAAAGCACTGATTATCCCAAACTATCACATTTGACAATTGCTCCATGAAATGAATATTTTTCTCCTGTTACTGCAATGAAGTGAAAATTAGTTGTGACGGCCAATGTCATGCATAGAAAATCATCTACTTCTTGGGGAAATATTCTCTCTCTTTGCTAGACTCTCATTTTCTATTCCATTCATTCCCCCCTTCCCCCTTCCTCATTTATTTCCTTAACTTCTTCCTGGACTAGTAGGTTTTTGCCCAGGAAAAGGGTCTTTTTAGCCAGGTCCATGGGAATCAGTGGCTTTTCTTGAGCCTTAGATCCCTGGAGGTGTCCACTGAGCTACCCAGCTTTAGTTAAGAGTCCTTTCCTGAGGCTAGGAAGGAGCATGGTCAGTTCTCTAGCATTGTAGGTGACCCTCTGGCTTCTACCAAGCCGGAACAGGTAGAAAGGATCTTCCTGCAGCAGATTCATTGCATTGGCCCCCTGCCAGTAGACAAGGAGACATCCAAGAAGCAGAGCAGAGCAATCAGAGAAGCAACTTCTTTCATCGCCCTGTCCTAGACCTGAGCTCCATCCTGACTAGTCCTGAAACCTTCCAAAATAGCCAGGGTCAGGGACTTCTGCATGCGAGGGAAACCAACAGACAGACAGGCAGACAGAGATGAAGAGGAAGAGGAAGAGAGACACACACACATGATCTGAAATTCTAGAAAAGGAAACGAAGTATACACAAATAAGTAAACACACGATATTTATGTTGAGGTGAAGAAATAAATGAGGTATTCCATTTTTGAATGCTTCTAATTGTTAAACATAATTATAATTAGTGACTTTCCTTTAAGTTTTATCTAAGCCTTTTGCTTCTCTGAAACTTGCACACATTGTACCTGTACATCTGTTCTCTCTTCTGAAGTCTGTCAGCTCTGGTCTAATTCCTCTTTCATTGGCTAGCCTTTCAGAAATTTGAAGAAAATAATGGATTATGTGGTCTCTAAGGAAATAATGGAATTCTCATTGTTTTCCCAGACCTTCATTATTGGAGGAGGACAAATGCCTTGTTAACTGCTTGCCACCCCAGCAGCCCTTCCCCCCAAGCTTAGGAATGGGAAAGGCTAGGGATCAGGGTTTGGAAATGAAGGGATAGGTTCCTTAATGACCTCTTTGTCTGTCTGTTAATCTAATGGGGCAGAGATGACTGGCTAAAGTGGATCCCGTCATGCCTTTCTCATCCTGAGCTATGCCCATCAACCCAAGTCTAATTGGCTTTATATATCTGATGTGTTTTTGAAAAATTATAGTATTGAGAACTAGTGGAAATCAGAGCTAGAAGAGGACTTAGAAAGCTTTTGTTTTACAGATGGGGAAACTGAGGCCCAGAAGAAGGGAGGGGAGGAAAACTTACCCAATATCTCACGCAAATCAAAGTGAAATCCATCTGTTCCAATCAAGACCTGCCTCAGATATTAGAGATGTGACCCTAAGCTAGTCATTTTACCTCAGAGTCTCACTAGATATGTGACCCTAGACTAGTCACTTTACCTCAGGGCCTCATTTTCTTGTCTGAAAAATGGAAAGGGGGCAGACTAGAAAATCTCCAAGTTCCTACCTAGTTCTATGATCTC